>NW_026898435.1:0-52760 GCF_033153095.1 Gastrolobium bilobum
CGTGTGGAAAATTTAATATAAATATATATATATATATAGATTGCTTGTTGGCTTTCAATTTTGTTGAGAACTAGCATAGGATTAAAATTTAGTTAGGAAATTATTGAATTATAGTAATAAGTAGGGACTTATTTTAGACATATGAAACTTTGATTATAAAGTATAGGAATGTATACACTATACCATAGAAAATAAAAGAAAATATGATGTTACTTAGACCATATGTGGATCGAAAATTTTATAGGTTAGGAGCTAAGTAGTAGCACTTGTGGGTTGCAAATGTATTGGTCCCTAAAAAGTCTAAGGTGGCCGAATCATAGGGCCTTGAGGAGCACCTTGGGTTCAGCCTAAAATTTGCCTAACTTTGTTGTACTTGTGTCTCATCCTAGTAGTCCATTTAGGAAACACTTCATTGGGTTAAAACCTACACATGTGCGCTTGAGGAGTGTCACAAATTCTGATGTTTTATTGCAAATTTTAACCTTGCAAGTCAGCCCTAGACCCTTGTCACCTTGATTTTATCCTAAGGAATTCTCTAAGGCAAAGCCCCATTGGTTAGGAATCTCCACATGGCCTAGACTCCCTTGGTTCCCTTCCATTGGTACGCCTAGGACTTATCCACAAGGCTGAAATCATAGCCTGAATTCTGGTCAAAAGTGGACAGCATCACACCTTGACTTCTCTCCTCACATGTGCGCATAGGTGCTGTAAAAAGGGGCTGATAGCTTGTTGCACTTTCCATAATTTTTCCACTTTAATCCATGCAACCAATGAACACCATAAAGGGCAGCCTGCATGTTACTTCTTTGGGCAAATTTCTGCACACCTTTTTCTCCTCTATGCGTGCAAGGAAAAGCCAAAATGCAAGTGTTTTACTTACACTATTCCTTCTATTTAGGCGTGGATTTGGTGAGGAAACAAGCTGAGCATTTGCAACTTCTCTTTCTCATTATCCTTCTTTCCTAGAACCGTAGCTCCCTAAGAGAAAGGAACAAGAGTTCCAAATCACATCACCTCCTACCCACCAAACCGTGACCACCTTTCTTGAGGCTCACAACTTAGTAGCTTTAGTATCATTCACTTTTCCTCCTCCAACCTTAAGAATCGTAGCATCAATAGAGAAGCAACCTAAGAGATAACTTCACATCATTAAGCTCTTGATCAAGTTCCACTGTCCAGCCGTATATCCTCACTCAAGGAGGTATAATGAGTCTCCATTTTCTGTATCTTCTTCACCATTTTGGATAATAAAAAAAAAGGTTCCATTGCATATAGGCCTTAACACAAGAAAACTTCCTCCTTGTCTTGCGCGCGTAGCAGCTGAGTTTGCTGCTTTATTTAACTTGATTTGCCCTTGGGTATTGACGCGAGGTAGACACTAAGTCCTTATTCTTTTCCACTGCAATAGACCGAAATGCATGTCTTAGGATGTGGTTCTTTACCTATCTTTGGTTCTGCCGTTTCGTATGAGAAGACAAGTAAAATGTTAACCATAATCTTATTAGTTTTATGGATGTCTTAACTACTAAATACATGCAGCCCTTGCAAGAATTAATTGTTAAACCTTGCATCGTTTTTTTAGCTTTATAAAAGAGACCGTGTAAATCCATCTGTAAAGTGCTTGAACATGTGCTGTAAAATATTGTTACATATAATTTCTACTCACTGTTTTGGGCTGAAAAATGCTGATGTTTGATGATCCACTGCCCACTGTTTCACTGTAAAACTTACTAGGCAGCATGTTATATTTATCTTTTAGAAACCATTGCTGTATTTAATTAGACTAGAAATTATTTCCATAAGCAAAGTATTAAAAAATTGGAAGAACTTTTGAAGACCAAACCGATTCTGTTTAGGGGTTAAAAGGCCATATATTTAGGACTGTTTTGAGATATTGATAGTTATTATAAGTCAGAAAATTTTAAGCATCTCCTAGAAACCTTAAAACAGAACCTTCGTATATTAAGGAACTGTAAGCTATTCTCACTGTTTAACATTAAAGAAGACATCAGTGAAGGCATAATTATTTTGGAAAAATAAGCATATGGCCGAATGATATAGGGACTTTAAGCTTGGAATTTTGTTGATATATTATCGGAATAAATTGAACGTACACTGATTCATTATACTGAAAATTAGGTACGAAAAATACTTGAGACGTTGGACTGTTTCGCTGTGAATTGGTAAATTAAATTTTGACGTACGAGGTATGTGTAGGCAGTATTACCTAATGTGACTATTGGCTAGTGTATGGAATTGTGATGTGTTGCTCACATTTGTTCTATGTATGTTATGATGATGATGAGCCAATGGTAAGAATATGAAAGGATGATATGATATATGCATGCATTTTACATCATAATACATTTTTCTGTTGGGTGCGGTTGCATAACATGGCATGTATACGTGATTCATGACATCTTGAATATATATATATTTGTATTGAGGACATGTGACTGAGCATGCATCATATAGGCATGCCTGGTGCCAGGAGAGGGGACACTTGGCTTCAGTCCGCATAGGTTCCACAGTGGGATTCACCTTCATGGGAGCCATTAGGAATACCCACTGTGATGCTACGCGCACGACGGTGCTCTGAGCGTAAAGGAAAAAGGGCGTTATATACGCGTTATGATATATGATGAAAATGACTAAATGTTTGAAGTGACTATTTATGATTTTGTGCCTAGTTAATATTGTTGCATTATGGTTTTGTTGCCACACTACTGGGATTTTCTCTCACCCCTTTGGGGCTGCTATTTTTACAAAATGGCAGGAGGACGTAAAAGCTTTTGAGGACTTGGATATTTGCTGTTGGCTTCTACTGTTTGGGCATGCTGCTATTGATGTGATATTTTATGGATGCCTGTATGAAATTGAGAAGCTTTTATTACTGTGAACTATGATTTTATTATTGCATTACGATTTTATGACCAGCAAGTATTTTGGAAACAGATGTTGAAACGTTTGCGAAAAGGATCTTGACATGTTATCTAAATGCTGAGTTTTGAAAAGTCTTTGCGAGCACTTTGTAAGTTGTCGTACTGGGCTACGGACCTCCGATTTTCTTATAATTTATATGCACGCGTAGCCCCAGGTGTCTAGTTTCATTATATATAAACTTTGCAAAGAAATTCTGAAAGATCGATTTATTATGAATTTTACCAGCCAGGACATTTGTGATATTTCCACTATTTTCTCTCTTATTTTGCGAGTTATGTTTCGAGGGGCAAACAAACTCCAAATCACTATTATTTTATATGAATGTGAAGCCCCAGATGTCTAGTTTCCAGATTACAAAGAATATATTTTTGAATCGTTGAACTGGATTTTATACGAATTTTTAAAGACAGCAAGGTCTATCAGGAAATTTATATTTTTAATAAGTTTAAGAAATTTTGTGTACTCTGATTTTTGTAATTAACCAGATCCCCTCTTTAGTTTTAATTGGCAATGTAAAAGCGAAAAAAATTTCAGTCTCTAAAATACTATTAAAGAACTCTAATTCCGCTTAGCAAACAACTCTCTTGGAGGCCTACAAGAGAGGGTGTTACATTAACACCATGGATAGTGTTAAGCATAAAATAAGTACGATGAACTGTCGTAATATATCAATGTTATTTCATCTTTAGCTGACTTTTGATTTTGCAGATGCCATGGAGATTGAGGTATACTGTTGTATATAATATTTGGATTATTATTGTTATTGAAACTGAAAATTTTTGCAGGTGTATGTGAACTGAGGTACGTTACTATGTGAATGAGTATGTTAACTAACATGTATTGATTGAAAGGAACATGATATGATTTCATATTGCGAAAATGATGTGATTTTATTTTGAAAATGTTGAACCATAGAAATTATAAGTTGAGACAAACTAGAGTCATGGAACATGACCAAACTCACTTAAGTTTTGTGTGGTTTTGTGTTTGAGGGGACAGGTCACCTCTAGTGATAGAGTGACTGGTGACCCCAGTGTATCGAATGACGATTTCGGTAAGATTGTGAAGTTTCGAGATCTGACGGTGACCTATTTGTTTGGGGTGCACTTCTCAAAATGGAAACCATACAAGTTTAGATTGGGTACACCTATCACCCTCAGACTGATGGACAGACTGAGCAGACCATCCAGACAGTGGAGGACATGTTGAGGGCTTGCACCTTGGAGCAGGGTTCAGCATGGGATAGGTACCTTCCTTTGGTTGAATTTTCGTACAACAACAGTTTTCATGCTAGCCTGGGCATGGCACCCTCTGAGGCATTGTATGCTAGGAGGTGTTAGACTCCTACCTGCTGGTCTGAGGTTGGAGATAAGGAGTTGTTTGGCTTGGACCTTGTCCAAGATACCACCCTGCAAATCAATTTGATCAGGAAAAGCTAAAGCAAGCGCAGATTCGCTAGGAGAGCTACTTTGATGTTAAACATCGTCCACTAGAGTTCAGTGAGGCTAAGCACGTGTTTGTGAGACTTTCACCTGTCACCGGTGTTGGTCAGAAACATGGAGTGAGGAAGCTGAGCCCGCGATTCTTTGGGCCATACCAGTTACTTGGTAGAGTAGGACCTATTGCCTATCGGTTTGCCTTGCCTCCGAACTTGGACAGCACCCAAGACGCGTTTCACGTGTCTCAACTTCGAAAGTTTGTAGCAGATCCTTCGCACGTGGTGCAACCGGATGTTGTGGAGGTTCGGGAGAACCTAAAGATCTCCCGTCGTACCAGTGAAGATTTCTCGATCGTGGCGAGAAGAAGCTGAGGAGCAAGACCGTTTTGATGGCCAAAATACGATGAGCGGGAAGAATCCCCAAAGGGTAATTCTGGGAGCGATAAGATGAGCTTTTCCGGCAGTACCCAGCGCTTCGAGACAGATATGTTTTTGATTTTGAGGACAAAATCCTAAAAAGGTAGGGTGAATGTAAGAACCCGCACCGTTAATTAAGGAAAATAATTAATTAAATATGAGAATTAGAAAATAATTCCATAATTGACACTAATAATTATTATGAGGCTTTAAATATTATGGTAAGTGAGTAAAAATACTGAAAGTCGATTTTCTAACGAAAAGTGCAGATACCGGTTCTGCTACCCGGTATAAATGCGTACCGGTGAAGTATCCCGGAAAATTATAATAAGTGCATGAATATTCCTAGAATAATATATAGGACTAGTAAAACGAGTTTCAAGTCGAAATAATAAGGACTGGTGCCAGAACTGATACTGGCTATGAAAAAGCGCGTACCAGAAAGGTGTTGCGAAAAATAAAATAAAAATATGACAAATCTTAGAAAAATGAGTACGTTCAGATTCCAAAGTTTGGGATCAAAATACTAAGCGTAGCTATTAGTGCTAATACTGTGTGATTAACTTTAAACCGACTATAAATAGCCACTTACACACAACTCTAGGCTGATCCTCAACCATTTGTACGTGGGTTGGTGTGTGCTGGTCAGCCTCCATTGTTCCTTTCCTTCTCTTCACCATTTTGAGACCAAGTTGTCACCTTTTACTTGTTTTTCCTCCTCTTTCACCTTGTAAACACTTGGGTAGGTGTCTTGTGAGGGTGAGGCTCAGTTTTGCTGAGTTGAGGGTACTGTTTGGGGCTAAGTTCCTTGCTTGGGTGGTTGGAGCTTTGTCTTGGTTGTGGGAGCTCCAAGTGGTCATCTTTGTGAAGAAAAGACCCACCTTGTAGTGCATTTTCGTGCACCAACTTAGCCTGAGTAATTGAGGCTGTGTGGTGAGCTCCAAGAGCCATTATTGCTCTGTTTTGAGCTTGGGTAAGTGTCACCAACCTTGATCTTGAGTTTGCTTTGTTAAAAATGAAGCCTTGATGCATGTAATGGGTTAAAGATCATAACTTAACGTTGGGTAATGTTAAACACACCATTAAATGCATGTTTAAGCTTCTGGAATCATGAAATGAGTCACCTTTGGGAAGGATATCTCGCGAAATGCAGAACTGCATTCTGTCGCGAAATATCCGGATATGATATCCGGATATTGATATCCGGATATGGGATCTTAGGATATCCGAATATGGATATCCGGATATGATATCTGGATATGCATATCCGGATATGATATGGGATATCCGGATATGATATGGGATATCCGGATATGCCCCCGAAAAATATCCGGATATTCTGGGTTTTCGAAGAACAGTAGCTGCACTGTTCATACAGAAGGCCATTGGGGGTTAGTTGACCCTAGATTGATGGAGTTGAACTTCTGTAATAATTAAACTAAGTTAGAATCAAGTGATTAAAGACTTGTGGCTTTGTGAGAAGCCTTAAGACGTAAAACATAAAAGAGAAGCGTTGTCTTTATGTATAAGCTTATGTGCTATGATTATTTATGATGAATTATGATACAAACAGATTGTGATTGTGCTGTTTGTGGGCCTTGAGCGGTGTGTGGACCCTTGGCATTGGATAGTTAGCTTGCAAGGTAAGCTTTCGTGTCCTCAGATTTAGTCTGTTGTTTGTTCCACCGACCTCCATGGGAGGGTGGTTTATATGCATGGTATGCTTTTATGAAGGATGAAATATGCATTGATATATGCCTGAGATGTATTAAATTAATTGTTGACTACTTGCACAATCAGACAGCGACTCTGGTGTGTAAGACATGTAGTGTATGAAAGTGATGTTGTCACTTACACGATCAGACAATGACTCTGGTGTGTAAGGCATAAGACTGCGACTCTTATGTTTAGATAGGTCACAGACGTGTATACCTATCCTGTTCCCTGGCTAGTCGAACCGCATTTACATACATCACATGATTAATGAGTTGTAGTATTTAGCTCGTCGAACAAGAGATTGTACTGTCATGATATAAATGCCTTAACATGAACATGCATTGAAATTACTGTTTTTGAACTTATATTATACTTGTAAGTGAACTTGGGGCGAAAGAGTCCTTGAGGACCCCTTGTCTTACTGAGATTTCTTTTTAGAGATCTCACCTCACGTTTGGGGCACACATTTCTGGTTCAGGTAACGCTGGGGTTGAGACCTCGGGCGGCAGGAGGCCGGAGCTTAGTTGATTGATGTTTACCTGCTTATGCTGATTATGCTTGGATGCTGGATTATGTCTGTTGCTATTATGCTATTAGCTCCATATTATGATTATGTTGTTACTGTTGAGCTGTGACTTTGTTGGGCCTTGTTGCCTTATTTGGTGAGCATGGGGATTGTCCATGCCTTATTGATTGACTATGTCTTAGTTAGAACCGAGTTGTATTAATGTATCAGGATTATGGTACGGGGTGCGTGTTGTAGTTCCGTGATTTAGATACACACCGTTATTCTATATTATGATGTATTTCAGTTAGTTGTCTTTTGCAATTATATACAGGCAATGTTTTATGAAAATTGATTAAGTAATCAACTTGGCTAAGAATAATGACGTCATAATTGAACAGAAAAAGATATTCCGCATTTTTCATTAAGCGTGGCTTAATATGATGACATGTTAACAAACAGGATGCATACGGGGTGTTACAAAGGGCAAGGACAGAAATGATGTTGAATGCTTCCATTGTGGCAAGAAAGGCCATTGGAAGAGGAACTATTCTGACTACATCAATGGTGTGATGAAAAAGAAGCATGGTGGTACTTCTACCTCAAGTATTTACATGATTGAGGTTAATTTTTCTTGTGTTAACCCGGCTTCATGGTTATTGGATACCGGTTGTGGTTCTCGCATCTGCAATATGTTGCAGGTGCTTAGGAATCCGAGGAAGCTTGACAAGTACGAGGTGAATCTTCGAGTTGGGAATGGAGCAAGAGTTGCTGCATTGGCTATTAGAGATGTTGACCTTATTTTGCCTACGGGCCTTATGTTGCATTTGAAGAATTGTCTTTATGTTCCTAACATTTTTAGAAACATTATTTCTATTTCTTGTTTAAAACGAGATGTTTTTATATTTACTATTAAGAGTGGTGAATTTTCTATCATTATGAATTATATTGTTTTTGCTATTGTTTATTTGGTAAATGGCTTATATATTCTAGAAATTGGAAATAAAATTCTCAAATGAATGTGAAACGACCTAGGATAGATAATCAATATTATCTTTGGCACTGTAGACTAGGACACATAAATGAAACAAGATTGTCTAGGCTACATGCGAATGTATATCTAGATTCCATGGATTTAGAATCATATGAACCCTGTGAGTCTTGTCTAGCTGGGAAAATGACTCGGACCAAGCCCAAAAGGCTTGAGAGTCATAGGACTAGTGAGTTGTTAAGAATCATTCACTCTAATATATGTGGTCCAATGTTTGTCGAGGCTAGAGATGGATATTCATACTTTACATCCTTTATTGATGATAAGTCAATATTTGGGTATGTATACCTGATGAGACATAAATTCGAGGCCTTTGAAAAGTTCAAGGAGTATAAGAGTGAAGTAGAGAAACAACGATCCAAGATGATTAAGACATTACGATCAAATCGTGGTGGCTAATATCTGAGCAACGAGTTTCAAGATTATCTAAAGGAGAATGATATTTTCTCATAGCTTACTGCACCTACACGCCACACCAGAATGGTGTATTCGAAAGGAGAAACCAAACCTTGTTGGACATGTTAAGACCATGATGAGTGAGACAGAACTCCCAAAATCATTTTGGGGATATGCCTCAAGCACTGCAGCATACTTTCTGAAAAGGGTACCTTCTAAATCTGTTCATACCACTCCATATGAGATATGGACTGGTAGGAGACCAAACTTGAGCTACCTCAAGGTTTGGGGATATCCAGCATATGTCAAAGCGTTGACATCAGATAAGCTTAGTGTTAATAGTATTAAATGTCTATTTATGGGGTATCCCAAAGGCATTAAGGGATACTACTTTTACTCACTTGATGATCACAAAGTATTTGTGTCCAAGAACGTTGAATTCTTAGAGAAGGATCTTATTTCTCTAGGTGCTAGTAGGAGTAAAATTGAACTTGAAGAAGTTCAAAGCCCACAAGAATGGATTAAGGAACCCGAGTCTGCTCCGCAAGCAAGGTTCCCTAATGGAGAAGTGAACACACAACTTCGTAGGTGTATTAGGAATAGTCAACCACCTGAGAGGTACGATTATGTGATTGAGAATCAGCAAACCGATGAGGATGACGAACCTTGTAACTATGAGGAGCCAGTCAAGGATGTTGACTCCTCCAAATGGCTTGAAGCCATAAGGTCTGAAATAGATCCGATGCATCAAAACCAGGTATCGACCTTGGTTCCACATCCAGAAGGAATGGTTCGTATTGGATGTAAATGGGTCTTTAAGAAAAAGACTGATGCAAATGGCAATGTTCAAACCTATAAAACTAGGTTGGTTGTGAAAGGATATCGTCAAAGACAAGGAGTTGACTATGATGAGACTTTCTCACTATTGCCATGGTCAAATCTATTAGGATCATGCTAGCTACAACAACATATAATGATTATGAAATTTTGCAAATGGATGTCAAGACTGCCTTCTTGAATGGGTCTTGAAGTAGAAGATGTATATGACACAACTTGAAGATTTTGAATCCAAAGTCCAGGAGCATGTGGTATGTGTTAACTCTCCCAAATGAGAGTTAATTTGGTATTTTTCTGATGAATTTGCTGCATAAATTCCATATAAAGTTTCTTAATTGCATGATAATTGAGCTAAATGTTGCATATTCATGATTAAGTGCTTTGAGATGACTAAGTATGGAAAACGAGATAATATTCCTTGATTTTGTATAAGAAAAGATGATTCGTTGAGTGTTTTTCTTTGCAGGAAAAGTGGACGTCAGAATGCTGTAGCAGAGAAGCTGACGAAATGATGATATAACAAGCGCTACAGCATGACAGCGTGGACAAAGGAACAACTGAACTTTTGAATTTCAAAAGTTAGTTAATTCCCAACAAATGGATAAAACACCACCAAGCAAGGATCAAGGACGATTTCAAAGATTGAGTCTTATCCCAAAATCCCAAAGAACAAGGACAACAAACTCTTGTTCGGTCAACAACAATATTGGCACAAGAAAATCAAGAAGATCAAGATCTTATCCTATCAAGTGCCAACAACACAAGAAAATCAAGAAGATTAAGATCTTATACAAGCAAGTGCCAACAGCCCAAGAATCTAGGGATACGATAAGGCTACAGCAACAAGATTCATGGATTTTTACTCCTAACCCTAAAGCCCAATTATCCAACCACTTTTTCTATTTAAAGAGGAGTTCCCCCACGGATTCAACAAGATAGAGAGAGGTCAGAAAGACAAGAAAGAAGGGAGGGGAAGAATGTAGTACCCCTCCCACGTTTTAGAGAGAGAAAGTAAGGTTCTTGGAGGAGGAAAAACTGCTGGAGAAGTGCTGGAGCAAAGCAGTGACGATGTTTTCCTACAGCATTCGTTTTCATCTTCTTTTCTATTTTCCAATGAGTTCTTTCTTTCTTTTCTCTGTTTTATTTAATTCTATCATGAGCTAATTTGCTCTATAGGTTAGGTGATAAAGTACCTAGGCTGTAACATTGAGATGTATGCCTAAACTTTGTTTTTATTAATGTTTAATTAGTTATTCAACGAGTTTGCTTAATCTTATTCATGTATGCATGTCGAGAGATACATATGTGATACTGAGGAGGTTGGGGCCGAGAGGTTTCCGAATCCAGACCCTTGTTGAATTGTGTGGATTAATTAGGTTAAGAATAACTTGATTAAGTTGTGGGTAGAGAGATCATTCACACCACATAACCTAGAACTTGAACGTAAACAATTCAGTAATTAGTTTGGCCATAGAGATGTGGGAACTACTTATTGGGTATATATGTTAGGTTGGTCAAAAGCCCCAGCATACCTTAGTGTTCGGTTACTAATTAAGCATTGATATAACATCATTTCGGTATTGCTGTATCAGGGAAATTGAATCTGACCTATATCTCATCCATCATCTTAATACCTTTGAATTTAGTTTACTGTTTTCTTAGTTTAATTATCTTTTATTTTACAAACCTAATCATAAAAATTAATCATTTTCTAGTTTCTTTACTTAAATAATCATTTCTTTATAAGTCATCTCTGTGGGAACGATACTTGGACTCACACATCCCTTTATTACTTGTGACACGTGCACTTGCGTATTTGTGTGATTGATTTAATTGATTGCAAATTGCACAACAAGTTTTTGGCGCCGTTGCCGGGGATGATTTCTTTAAAGCTTTTTATTTAAGTGAAGAAATTCTCTCTTCTTTCTATCTTTTCTTTTCTTTTCTTTCACCTTTCTTCTTTTCTATTTTCAAGTGTTAATTGCAGCGTTTGAGCAGTTCTCCAAGCAAGCAAGAAGTGAACTTTAACCTTGAAACTGAAAAGACGTTTCAAGCTCGAAGGAGACAGCAAGGACGTAGCAACGCTACAGCATTACCTGATGTGGTAGGAGCAAGAGTTAGCAATGAAGAGCCAATTCAATCTGAGATCTCAATCAGCGCACAAAGAATCCTAGCACTCAAAAACCTTCGTTCTCCAATTGTTCAACCAGAAATTGCAGCAGCAAATTTTGAATTGAAACTGGTCATGTTTGACATGCTGGAAACAATTGGCCTATTTAATGGGATGCCTAGTGAAGATCCACTTCTCCACATCAAAAATTTCATGGAGGTAGCAGATAGCTTCAAGATACAAGGAGTTACATCGGATGCATTAAAGATGAAGTTATTTCCCTTTTCTCTCACAAATGGAGCTAAGACATGGCTGAACACGATACAACCTAATTCCATTCGTAGATGGGAGGACATGACTGAAAAGTTCTTGATGAAATTCTTTCTTCCCACGAAAGCAACTCAGTTAAGGAATGATATAGCAGCGTTCCAACAATATGATGGTGAGACACCTTATGAAGCATGGGACAGATTCAAGGAATTGCTGCAGAAATGCCCTAATCATAGTATACCAGAATGGATACAAATGGAGACTTTTTACAAAGGTCTTAATGATCAAACAAGGAGTGTAGTTGATGCATCAGCCGGAGGAGCTCTCTTAGCTAGGACATTCATAGAAGCATGTGAAATCCTAGAGAGGATGGCATTTGGCAACTACCAGTGGCCAATGGAAAGAATGAATACACCAAAGAAAGCTGCTAGAGTGCAGGAACATGATAATGTATTAATGTTGGCAGAACATATTTCATCTTTGAATGATACAATCAAGTCACTTAACTTGTCTGGCGATGCTAGAGCACAACAAGTGCATGCCATAACTAATGCTATATCATGTGTTTTCTGTAATGATCCTCATGTTTATGATAATTGTCCATAAAACCCTCAATCTGTTTATTTTGTCGGAAGCTATAACATGAATAATCCATATTCAAACGCCTACAATCAAGAATGGGGGAACAACTCAATTCTTTCATATTCACAAGGACAGCAACAGGAATTCTTTGCTACAGCAACACATTCAAACAGAATTCCATACCCTTCTGAATTTATGCAGCAGCAACAGCCTAGTCAACAAGTTGATACATCAAATTCGCTGGAAAGTATGCTGAAAGACTTTATGGCAAGAAGTGATGCCCTTATCCAGAACCAAACTGCATCTATCAAAAACTTGGAAACTCGGATGGGACAATTGGCAGAAGCAATCAAAATCAGATAATATGAAACACTGCCTAGCAGCACAGAGTATCCAAGGAGAGACGAAGAGGAGCACATCAAGGCCATTGAAATAAAGAATGGAGAAGAACATGTCAATGCTATAGAAATATCAAGTGGTGAAGCCGTAGATGAACCAGAAGTTATAAAGAACTACCATGAGCAGAAGCAGAAGGCATTAAATCAGAATGAAGGAGATAAAGCTGCAGAAGATGTGGAAATTTATGATCAACCCGAAGAACCTCAAATTGCTAGCACTGAGAGTACTGCTACAGCAAAACTACAGTAGGGTCAGACCGTCAGCAAGACAATCATACCACCATCTCCTTTACCTCAAAGGCTACAAAAGCAACAAGATGCCATGCAAAAAGAGCAAACCTTGAGTGATCTTGGGGCTAATATGAAATTGATGCCTATGACTCTGCTAGAGAAGATGGGAATAAGGAGCATAAGGTCTGCAAAGATGACTCTACATTTTCCTAATCGCTCCATCAAAGCATCAATTGACATTGTTGAAAATATGAATGTCAAGATAGGCAAATTTGCACACCAAGTAGATTTTGTGGTACTTGACCTAGAAGAGGACCCTACTATTTCTCAATTTCTTGATCAATCATTCTTTGATACCCGAAAAGTTATGGTAGATATGTGGAAAAGTGATTTAGTTTTAAAGATGGATGGAGATCAGGTGCATACCATTGAATATACGAAAAATGGAATAACAAACCTCGATGATCCTCAATCATTAAAGGTTGGAGGCAATCCCAAGGTTAAGATGAAGGAGTCTACATGCGAGAAGAGTTGGATCGAAAAATCAAAGTTGTTCTTCGCTCTTTGTTTCAAGCCTCCTTGATCATCAATCCAAGTCAGGCCGAAGACTATAAAACAAGCGCTTTTGGGAGGCAACCCAAAGTTCAATTAGGAAGATTTTAAAATTATGCATTTTAATTTCAGTATTTTAAATTCTTAAACAATTTTCAATTCTCGTATTTTCAATTATTAGGATTAGGATAAGTTAGTATTCATGTTTCTTTTTAATTTTATTTAAGATGTTTTGCAGGGAGAAAAGGGTACTGATGCCCAAAAGAGAAGAACTCAAGCCACAACAAAGGCTTGAGTTTGGAGTCCCCCAATCCTATTTTTCTTTCTTTCACTCGAGGCAACCAAACTGTGTTTGGAGTGGCAACAATGGAGACACCAAGCACCCAAAGTGGAAAAACAAAGGCAAAGATGAAGAATGAACGGGAGAGGAGGTTGAGCAAAAAGATGAAAGCATGGAAGGAAAACCCCTCGGACCAAGAAGAAGACAAAGACCATGATTAGAACTTCCCTTAGTTCTTATTCAAAAAATGAAGAAAAATTCAGGTTGTCTTGTTCTTTTCTTCTTTTCCTTTTTGAAGTGAAACCTCTTGCATCATCTAGAAAATTAATGAAAAAAAGGAACATGTTTGCTAGTTAGTTAGATTTTCAATTCGGTAAATTTACTTTTCAGTTTTGTTTGAATAAGGAAGTTAGGTTATACATTACAACATGAAAATAATGAAAAAGGGTTGGAAAAAGCCTCAATAAAGAGTAACAAGAAGTTGGAAAAGAAGGCTGCATCAATAAGGTAAAACAGATTATGTCCTTAGCTATGTTGTTATGATCATTTTTGCTGTAGCAGGATGGTAGTAGTTACGTTGAGTGAGAGTAAGTGTTCTTTAACTTGAACTTGCAAAGCAATGGAGGTATGAATTGGAGGCTGAAATGATCAAAGCAGAAAGCAACTAGAGTGATTGAACATGCAAGCACAAAGGATGAACTTGAAAGCAAGAGAAGCCTAAAGAGTGGATTACGAATGAGGACTTAGGATCCAAAGTTTGATGGATTTGAATCTTACTGTATGAGTAAGTTTTGAAGGTTATAAGGGTGAAAGAAGCCGAGCTAATTCAAGTGCAAAAGCACAAGTGAAAAAGAAAAGCCCCTCACAAAAACAAAAATCAAAGTCAAAAGCACAAAAATAAAATAAGTGCCAATGCACATGAGCAAGGCTCACAAAAATAAAGAGGGAGCCAATGTCAAAAGAAAAGCAAGCAAGGTGGACACTCATTCCTTCAATTCTCTACACATAGGATTTGATTCAAGTTTGGCAAAGTATGGATAAAGCAACTAAGTCTTATGATTCTTAGTTTGATGCTCTCAAGTGAATTAAGCCTACAAGGAAGTTCTTTACACACACACACTCAATACTCCAGAAGCAAGAAGCCAAGAGAAGTTAAGCTAACAAATATTCCCAAAGTTGAAGTGTAAGCGAAGGTTGAGGAGCAACTATCACATGTACATTGCTATTAGAATGCTATATCAGAATTGCTCATCTCAATAATAGTCATTGCTGCTATTATGCTGCCGAATTTATGCAGGCCAATTAATCATTTTTCTTTGTTACTCGAGGACGAGAAACGTTTTGAGTTTGGAGTGTGTTAACTCTCCCAAATGAGAGTTAATTTGGCATTTTTTATGATGAATTTGCTGCATAAATTCCATATAAAGTGTTTTAATTGCATGATAATTGAGCTAAATGTTGCATATTCATGATTAAGTGCTTTGAGATGACTAAGTATGGAAAACAAGATAATATTCCTTGATTTTGTATAAGAAAAGATGATTCGTTGAGTGTTTGTCTTTGCAGGAAAAGTGGACGTCAGAATGCTGTAGCAGAGAAGCTGATGAAATGATGATATAGCAAGCGCTACAGCATGATAGCGTGGACAAAGGAACAACTGAAATTTTGAATTTCAAAAGTTAGTTAATTCCCAACAAATGGATAAAACACCAGCAAGCAAGGATCAAGGATGATTTCAAAGATTGAGTCTTATCCCAAAATCCCAAAGAACAAGGACAACAAACTCTTGTTCGGTCAACAACAATATTGGCGCAAGAAAATCAAGAAGATCAAGATCTTATCCTATCAAGTGCCAACAACACAAGAAAATCAAGAAGATTAAGATCTTATACAAGCAAGTGCCAACAGCCCAAGAATCTAGGGATACGATAAGGCTACAGCAACAAGATTCATGGATTTTCACTCCTAACCCTAAAGCCCAAATATCCAACCACTTTTCCTATTTAAAGAGGAGTTCCTCCACGGATTCAACAAGCGAGAGAGAGGTCAGAAAGGCAAGAAAGAAGGGAGGGGAAGAATGTAGTACCCCTCCCACGTTTTAGAGAGAGAAAGTAAGGTTCTTAGAGGAGGAAGAGCTGCTGAAGCAGTGCTGGAGCAAAGCAGTGACGACGTTTTCCTACAGCATTCGTTTTCATCTTCTTTTCTATTTTGCAATGAGTTCTTTCTTTCTTTTCTCTGTTTTATTTAATTCCATCATGAGCTAATTTGCTCTATAGGTTAGGTGATAAAGTACCTATGTTGTAACATTGAGATGTATGCCTAAACTTTATTTTTATTAATGTTTAATTAGTTATTCAACGAGTTTGCTTAATCTTATTCATGTATGCATGTCGAGAGATACATATGTAATATTGAGGAGGTTGGGGCCGAGAGGTTTCCGAATCCAGACCCTTGTTGAATTGTGTGGATTAATTAGGTTAAGAATAACTTGATTAAGTTGTGGGTAGAGAGATCATTCACACCACATAACCTAGAACTTGAACGTAAACAATTCAGTAATTAGTTTGGCCATAGAGATGTGGGAATTACTTATTGGGTATATATGTTAGGTTGGTCAAAAGCCCCAGCATACCTTAGTGTTCGATTACTAATTAAGCATTGATATAGCATCGTTAAAGCATCGTTTCGGTATTGCTGTATCAGGGAAATTGAATCTGACCTATATCTCATCCATCATCTTAATACCTTTGAATTTAGTTTACTGTTTTCTTAGTTTAATTATCTTTTATTTTACAAACCCAATCATAAAAATTAATCATTTTCTAGTTTCTTTACTTAAATAATCATTGCTTTATAAATCATCTCCGTGGGAACGATACTTGGACTCACACATTCCTTTATTACTTGTGGCACGTGCACTTGCGTATTTGTGTGATTGATTTAATTGATTGCAAATTGCATAACAATATGCAAACTTCAAAGGTCAATACATAGACTAAAGCAAGTATCACAGAGTTGGAACATTCATTTTGATGAGGTTGTTAGGAGTAACGGTTTCATCAAGAACAAGGATGAGTCTTCTGTTTACAAGAAGGTTAGTGGGAGCAATGTTATTTTCTTGGTGCTTTATGTGGATGACATACTGCTAATAGGGAATGATATTCCTACACTTCAAATAGTTAAGGAGTGGCTTTACAAAAGCTTCACTAATAAAGATTTGGGAGAGACAGCCTATATACTGGGTATAAAGATATATAGAGATAGAACTAAGAGGCTGCTGGGATTATCCAATCTACGTACATTGACAAAATACTAAGGAGATCTTGTATTGAAGGGTGGAAAATGGGTTTTCTTCCTGTCAATCATGCCGTGCAACTTTTTAAGGTTATGTGTCCTAAGACACAACAAGAGAAGGATCGCATGAGTGAGATACTGTACGCTTCGGCTATCGGATCCATTCTATATGCCATGATTTATACAAGACCAGATGTCTCTTATGATTTAAGCATAACGAACAGGTACTAGGCAAACCCTGGAGATGGTCGTTGGAAAATAGTCAAAACAATCCTCAAGTACTTGAGGAGGACTAAGGATATGTTTCTAGTTTATGATGGAGTTGATGAGCTAGCTATGAAAGGGTTCACTGATGCCAGCTTCCAAAGTGACAAAGATGATTGCAAATCACAATAAGGGTTCGTATTCACCTTAAATGGTGGAGCAGTGACTTGGAAGAGTTCCAAACAAGAGACTACAACAGATTCAACGACAAAAGCTGAATATATAGTGGCTTCAGAAGCAACTAAGTAGGCGGTGTGGATCAAGAAGTTCATCACTGAACTTGGGGTGGTTCCCATAGTTAGTGAGCCCATACAGTTGTATAGTGACAATAATGGTGCTATTGCGCAATCAAAGGAACCCAGGACTCATCAAAGATCAAAACATGTGCTCCGCAGATATCACCTGATTAGAGAAATCATTGATAGGATGGATGTGAAGATAGACTATGTTCCCACAGATGATAACCTAGTCGACTCTCTGACAAAAAGAGTTTCTTAAAGAAAACATGATAGTCATTATGAGGCTTTTGGATATAGATTTCAGTCAGATTGGCTCTAGGCCAAGTGGGAGATTGTTAGTGTATAGGTGTCCTAGAGACAATCTGAGAGTCAGATGGACCCATGTACTTCTTTATTCTTATGAATTAATTTTATGAATAAAAGCATTTTTTATCTTGTTTCTTATTGCATGTCTCAAATATTGAATATGAGTAAATGGATAAAGCCCTTGGAATGGAACAGGTGTCACATTGAGGATATATGATAAGGATCACGATCATGAGGGCTCAATGACACCACACGTCCATTGCCAGAAATATATTCCTAATCTAGAGACACCGAGAATGGGCATTGGTGATCTCTGGTAAGACTAGCACGACTCGGCTACTTGCACGGTGATGAAAGGTAGAGACCTCGTGAGCTACAAACATGGAGATCTCTTAGCTGACTCGTGGGAAGACCTATTGAAGAATAGCTCTCACTAAACTGACCCACAAAGAGACACTACAAGAAAATCTCACAGATAGTATCAATAGGTAATGTCTCTTATTATTTGGGTGTGTCTTTCCTTAGACTTGACGTTGTCACATAGCCCTGTGCTCTGGAAGACTTGCTTTGATTTTATACCTTGTCTGCCTAAAACATGGAGACTCATAGGTATACAGTAATAGCCCGTTACGTACCGGTAATGTTATCATTGCATATGGTATTAAGCGCAGTTACAATCACAGTAATCGAGTTAATTAAATTACGGGTAAACTTTTTCTTTTATTACATTCTTTTCTTTAAACAATAACCATTTCCGTAATCAATTAAAACAACGCCATAATTGTAAATGCAAAACTCGCGGAAGCATAAAACATACCAAATATAATCTCTCCTTCGCAATACCATTTATTTTAGATTTTAGAAAGCACATTTTCGAAATTTAACAAAGTGGTAATCGATTACCATCCTTGAGGTAATCGATTACCAAAGGGTACTGTAGAAGTCAGAAGCTCAATTTGGGCTTACCTAGTTTAGTAATCGATTACCTGAAAACAGGGGAGCCCAAATTGAGCTTCTGACTTCTACAGTAACCTTTGGTAATCGATTACCTCAAAGATGGATTACCTTGTCTGCCTAAAACATGGAGACTCATAGGTATACTCTTGGGCCTGCCCTGAGGACTCAAGACTAGTGTGACAAGCTGAAGGAATTCGTCAATCTCTATGAGAGATTAGGTTATCCGTAGACCGGTGAAGCCGTAATGATATTTGATGGACTCGGGAATCTATGCAAAGTAAAGGAGTCATGAGATGGCTCGCTCTTTAGAGTCCGTAAATGAAGATTCCCTATTTCGGCAAAAGTTAACCCTAGGCCGCAGGGGTTGATATGTTTTTCTTAACCTAGGTCAATAGGACGGATAACCGAGACGAAAGAATAATTCACACGGTAACCAAATAGGTATAACAGGTTGATCATTTGATGAACTCAACTAGCTTTGGGACAACAAAGCATTGCTAGTGCTCTGTGTTATCATTAGATGGATTGGGCCTAATAGGCCTAAGTTCATTTATTTCAGTGGCTATGTTGGGCCTGATGGATCACACACAAACACCTTAAGTTGTCTTGAATTTTAGCATATGTGATTTGGGCCCAATAAGGGTTAATGGGCCTATGTTGGTAGAGCTCACATGTTAGGCCAAGAAAGGGTAGATGGCATTATGGGCTTAGTCGGACTTGATCCATGATATAACCTAATTAATTTAAATATTAAATTAATAAAATTAATTTGAATTCTAATTTTGAATTTTGAATTTGAAATTTGAATTTAAATAAAATTAGTTTGAATTCTAATTTTGAATTTGAAATTTGAATTTAAATATAATCATTAAATTAGATTGATTGATCAAAATTAAGAAAATTAATTAATTAAATTAATTGGTTGAAATTGGGGAAACCAATAAATTGGATTGATTGGATAAAATTAAGAAAATTACCCAATGAGATTGAGATTTGATGAGAGCGATGATTTAACCTAATTTTAGGTTAATGAGGCGCCACATATATAGTCCCCTTATTCCTTATTTTTTGTAACTCTTCTTCTCTAATTTTCTCCACTAAAACCCTAGTCAACACACACATTAATGTGGCGACTATCTCTCCTTTTCTTGGGATCACCATTGGCTCCAATCACCTTTTCTTGAGTCTAGCGACCTCCATTGAAGGGCATTGGGTGTTCGAAGAAGTGTTCTTATCTTACAAGACAACAATGTGATATGGATCTTCGTCGGAGGACTTGTGTTCTTCAAGTCTGAAGAATTAATCAAGAACGCATTTGATCAGGAACATTAATCCAAATAGAGGTATCAACTTTAAACCCCTAACATGTCTATTGCATGATTCATGGGTTGAACATGCTTGAGGGAGGGCAGAGGTTGCCTCTTCCGTACATTTTTTTTTAATTTTTCCCTACATTATGTTCATGTCCTACAAGAGGCGACTTTTAGTTAGACACTAGTATAGTTGTATTCATACGATAAATAAAATGTGAATATGTTTGAAGTTCTTATGTTTGATCTATCTGGTATATCCGATGATGTACGATAACATGTCTGAAAAGTGATAAAATAACTGATATGTTTGATAAAATATGAAATGACTGATATGTCAGACAATTATTAATTATAATGATGAGTTGAAGTTTTGGAGTTGTGATATGTCTGACAAGTCTGATATTGAATGTTCAGATATTTTAATGTACTGATAAGTATTTGATGGTCATAAGTTCTGGTGTGTATATTGATGTGGTGGTGAAATAGTATATTTGTTGTATAGTGGCAAGTGTTGTTATGTATATAAGTATTTATACATATATTACAGATTATGTAACAAACCCTAATTTAAAGGGATACATTAAATATATGGTGAATTTAAGTGCATATTCTGATAAAATAATTATGAATGGGTGATATTTATAACAACCCTAATTCTCAATGTGTTAAATAGAGATTTAAGTGAGACAATGTATAAATTTTGTGTCTGTTAAGAGAATTCTAACAGCTAAATCATGAAATTGTCATGATAATGAATAGAGGAATACAATTCATGCCTAACAAGTCAATTAGGATCTAATAAGAACATAAGTTATGATGAGAGACATAAATATCAAATTTGTGATAACGAGGGTGTTTTGATAATTTTACAAACTAGGTCTTAATTGAGTTCTGTCAGTCTAGTAAAATTATTTGGTGAATTTTAGGAACTTGAAGTATGTTTAATTTGATAAGATGATGTGTAGAATAATTTAAAGAATTAGGTCAAAGATTATGGAAATTAAAAGTCAAAACTAGGTTAAAAGTAAGCTTAAACTTTACAACTAGGCTTAATTCTTGGTCAAAGTAAATCGTCTTGCTTTCTTTGCCATGTCATATGCATGATGCATCTATTTACATGTAGGTTGGTCAAAAATTCAAGTGTCTAAAGTGTAAAGTGAAAACCAATGAGAATTAAGTCACTTTAAGCTTTGAAAAAGTCAAAAATTGTGTGCTATACTATTTTTACAAGACCAAGTCAGTTCCTTCATGCTTTCTTGCATCTGCACGCTGCCTTGGCTGATGGGAAGTGTGTGTGTGTCTTCATTTGGAAGCTAACTTAAAAGTTTGATAAATATCGTAAGTGTTTAAAGTCAAAAAAGTAAAAAAAAACTTAAGCATTAAATCTTTGAAAAGTGTACAAGTGGTCATTCTTCTCTTTTCTTCTCATTTCATGTCATCTTCCTCTTGTTTTCTTCTTCCATGACGGTGAGCTCCATGGTGAGGGAAAGAACTTGACAAAACTTGATTTCTAGCCATTATTTCAAGAAACTTCCAACATGAAAAAGATTCCTTGTGAGCTTGTGAGCAAAACCCCTTAAACTATACACCTTGTGGCTTTATTTTCAGTCAAATATCTTCTCCAAAATTTTTGATATTGTTGTTGTCATCTTGTGTTTTGGATGAGCTTTTGCTTGGTTTTTATGTTGGAAAAGACTTCGATCATCAAAAGGAAGCTATACAAGGTATTGGATGTTAATTTTGTTGGTTGGTAAATGATTTCTAAACCTAGGGTTTCCTTTGTTTTCATGAAGTTCCATGGATGTTTTGAGATGTTGTTTGAAGTGGTTTTTGTGTTGGAAATTGATGGATTAATCATTTATAGTAGAGAGAATATTAAAGAGATTGGAAAATGCAAAGATAAATGACCTAACTTATCTTTCATATTTCGGCCATGTATATTCCATGTGTGAAGATTATGTGTTCATGTTTTAATGAAGATGAAATTAGGATTTTTGAGTGGTTTAATAATGATTAAAGTGAAAAAATACAATGAAACTACCTACATAGCACCTAGCACCCAACACCTAGAACCCAACAACTTCGTTGGGATATGTCAGGATATTTCAATCTACCTAGTGGTGTCAGTTTAGAATTATACGTCCGATTATGTTATGTTGACTAGTTACAACTGATTATCGATAGGTAAATTAGTGTTAAGTCTGTCGAATTTCTTATGATTTCTTATATTAAATATATTATATTTCATGATTCTTTTATGTTTAAGTTTGATATATATAAGTGTGTTATGTTGTATTATGTCGTTATCTATTACGTATTTTTATTAAGTTTATGTTTTATGGTTCTATGAAATTGTCTGAACTAGTAATTATGGTAAAACCTTCCTAGAGGATCTACATTCTTGGTAAGGATATGTAAACATCTGAGGAAGGATTTATGCTTCCAGATATAGTTTAAAAGTTAGTAAGCACGTTTTAATGCTATATGGTATTTACTATTGTTGCAAAATCGACAAATATACCGTTCGTTTCAAGTAATAAAATGATAAGTAAAGATCGTTCCCTCGAGGATTAATGCACCAATTACTAATTTAACTATTCCCCTTAATTTGGAAAAACCCAGTTTAATTGAAAAAGTAATTATTCACCATAATTTAAAAACAGTAATAATCAAAAACTTGCAAGAATTAATCAAGAACGTCAAAGAGAATATGAGTGATTAAAATTGTAAAAGAAACTGCAGTCAGGATGCACTTCATCTCCGATCTTCCTTTATATTCCTAAATTAAATTTAATAACTAACTAATTTATTAGCTCATACAATTCATTATTTTCTTAGTAAATAGTTGAACCTTAATGTCTTAATGTATTCAACCCTTTAACGGAATTAGAATCCTAGTGTCCTAGTAATTCCTCTTGAATTAAGCATTAAGCAAATGAATTTAACAGTCTGCAATCTATGTAAGCCTATGTCTAGATCATACACAAATTGTTATTATACCCTTGTCAAGACTAAAACCCCAATATTCTTATTGTGAGCTCTAACTTTCAAAACCCTATAATAGAGCGACCAATTCTATAAAGCATAAGGAAAAATTAACACAGGTAGAATAAAACTAAATAAATTAAATTAATTAAATTAATTATAAAAACAATTTAAAAACTAAAAAGGATTCACATTGGATCCGTGATCCCAACTACAAAAAGAACTTAGCCAGACATATCTGACTTTAACAATTTAAAATAGTAAAAAGAATTCATAAAACAGAAAGAAAAAGAAGAAGATGAAGAGGAAGAATCAATGGTCTTCAGTCTTCAACTTCGTCAGAATCCTGATCTCGAGCGTGAGCCTCTAAGAATTCTCTCAATTCTATGATTCTCAGAATTCTCTCCAGCCAAAGATGCTTTCCTCCGGGTGCTTAGTCTCTTTTTATAGACTTTCTGCCCTTGTTTTGAAATCTTGATCATATCTTTCATTTAAGCTCTCCTTCAGATACCCTCTAATGTAGGCTTAAAACTGTCACGTGCTTCCCGCGCTACTAGCCCCAGATTGGCACTGATAGCGTGGGAGTGTTGTCTAGAGGCAGTAGCTTCACGCTACTAGCGCAGATCTCGCGCTAATAGCGCGAATGAAGGAAGATGCTGGAGCTGACAGCGCCATGGCCGCACCAGTAGAGCGGTGGCTTCAGACTTGTGTTTTCCCTTTGCTATTAATTGGGCCCTTTTTCTTGTACTTTTTCCTACAAAATTATAAGAAAATTAGTGACAATATACCTGATTAAGATTTATCAATTTAATAGCAATTATGGGCTTTTTCATTCAAGATTAATCAAGATTCTTGCTCTTTTTGACTTAAAATCATATCTATGCTGGAGGCATATCAACTATGTTATGTTATCTATCCATTCATATAGCAAGTAAACTCGTGGGTTGAGAATTCTCTATAAGTCCTGAGTTTATTGAGATAATTGAAATCTCACCACGTTTGGGGACTTACATTTCAGGTACTTCGTCCGCGGTAGCTAACTCTGCAAAGGGCAAGGGAGTTGCTCAGGAGTAAAGAGTCTGGATTTATAGTTGACTATCTGATGTATATATGTATACAAATGTTTTGGTTCTCCTTTAAGAGGATAATTGTATATCTTTTTCATTGCATGACGTGTGGTTGCGTTTAGGCGTAGTTTTTGGATATCTGTTAGCAGGTAGTAAATTTTGGTAATTATGTGTGTATTTAAATATGTCAGAATCGACTATGTATGTAGACAGATAAATATGGATGTAGTGTATGTGTTGATATCAAATATGGCACGGAGCCATAGGTTGTATTGTATCTAGTGTAGACTTTTATGTATTTTAGGTGTTAAATATTGATGGGAATAGTTCCAAGGCTAGTCCAATTTACAACTGTTACGTTGTCCGTGTGTTTCTATTTGAAATGGTACATGATATCATATTCAGGTAGATATAGACCGTTAAAAATGGTATTGGATATTTAAGTAAGTGATCGGTACAACTATGTATTGTAAAGATTAAAAAGGTTTATAAAATAAATTGGTAAGGAAATATATAAAGATGAACAATATTAAATAAAGAAAAAGTTATTCATTATTTTTATGATGTAGCTTTAATTATTTTACGTAAGTTGTTCGTTTAGGCATTTAATTATGCTGCATTTTGAACCATAAGTATGTTAATTAATCGGTTACAAACGAGGATGTTACATCTACTATTGTAGTAAAATATTAGAGTTAACAGTGAAGTTGTAACACCCCGTGTGCACCCGGTGTATTTAACATACATATGGTAATATAGCAGCTAAATAAATGCGGAAGCTAACTTTTTCTTTCCAATTATGAAACCATTCATTATTAACCAAGTGGATTTACTTATTCTTTTTCAAAATATCGCCTGTATGTAAATTGCAATAAATGACTACACTGAATATCCTCATGACATAAATAAGTATCGAGTCGCGGAACTACAACACGTAGACCAGATAATATCCTAATACCAAATACAACTCAAGTCTGGAACAAACATAACTTATACCAATGTGGCGTGGACAACCCCCATGCTCACCAAATGTATCAACATAACAATGACATGTCTCCAATACAAAGCCATCGAATAACAGGGAATAATATAACCAAAGACATCAATAAAGCAGCATGCATAAATCAGCTCAACTCCGGCCTGCTGCCGCCAGAGGTCTCAATCTCAGAGGTACCTGTACCTGAAAATGTGCCCCACACGGCGTGAGATTTCTAACAAGAAATCTCAGTAAGACAAGTTGTCCTCAAGGACTCTTCCGCCCCAAGCTCACTTTCAAGTATATAATAAGTTCAAAATACTAAATACAATGCATGTTCATATTAAGGCAGTATAATCATGACAATCTACACATAAATGCTCAGCAAGCCAAGTACTACGACTCATATCTCATGTGATGTATGTAAGTGCATTTCAACTGGCCAAGGAATAGGATAGGGTTTAGGCACGTCTGCTACTTACCAAACATGAGGGATGCTGCCTCATGCCTTGCACACCAGGGTTGCTGCCTGATCGTACAAGTATTAACATCACATTCATACATTACATCAACATATCTCAGGCATATATCAATGCATATCTCATTTTCATAAAAGCATACCATGCATATAAACTACACTCCCATGGAGGTCGGTTGAACAAGCAACAGATCAATCTGAGGACACGAAAGCTTACCTCGCAAGCTAACAATCCCAACTAAGAGACCGCACCAGTCCATGGTCACCAAACAACACAATCACAGTCTGTTTATACCAGAAACATCATCAATATACAATATCTAGAAGTTCATTACATTTGGACAATGTTTCCCTTTTCGTTTAGTGACCATAGGCTTCTCCCAAAGCCATAAGTCTTCAATCAAAGTGATTCTGACTTAGTTAACTTATTACAGAGGTTTATATTGACCAATCAAGGGTCCAGAAACTCAATACACACTTATGTTTGAACAGAACAGCTCATAACCCGAAATTCCTAGGATATCCGGATATCCACATCCGGATATCACAGGGTCAATATCCGGATATCATATCCAGATATTTCATGACAGAATGCAGTTTTGCATTTTTGCAAAGATATCCATCCAAAGTTCCGTTTTTAACACTTCTAAACGTCCAAGCATGCATTTTTAGACACCCTTAGGTCAGTGTTCTTTGAGCCGCCTATGATACTCCCTCTCCATCTATGGAGATACCTGAAATGTATTCCCCATAATATGGGGTGAGATAAAATCTCAGTAAACTAAGGGTCCTTGGAGGACATCAAATGGTCTATTTACAACACAAGTCTTCCAATGCCTTAAAGAACAATTAGGTGGCCATGGAAAAGTCCCATGCTCACACAAAATACCAATATAATCAAAAGGCATAAATTCTACATGAATTACAAAGACTTAGCATATAGTTATGAACACCCAAAAGCATGGCAATATCACATGCAATATGTTCATAACCTGAGTCCAAAATACTAAACACTATGATAAGTGCATCAATATATAGTCCTCCAAAATGTCATGCTCTCCCAATGCATATCATGCTCGAATCCTCCACTAAGCGGGCTTCTTGCCCAAAGCTCCTACATGCTCACTATAGCCTGAAATGATGTCCCCAACTGCGGGGTGAGATATACAAAGGACGTGTATAAATGATGAATGACAGAATATGTTTATGATGAATGACAGAATATATGACAAGATGTATGACAATAGACTTATATATGTAGGAATGTTAATGCTTTCCATGGGTATGGTAGTATGACCTCCATGAGTTTGCATGTATAGCCTTTCCATGTGTATGGTAATATGACCTCTATGAAGGTAGAGCCTATAAGACATAGGAGCTCATGAAAGGACCATACCAGAGAGAAACTTTCCATGGGAATGGTATTATGACCTCCATGAGATTAACAATCTAAGAGACAAAAGAGCTCATGGATTATGATAAGATGTATGTTTGCTATGTTCTGTTATATGCCTGTACAGTAAGTGAACTATAGGGTGGAGTGATCCTCCAAGGACCCTTAGTTTACTGAGATTTTATCTCACCCCATATTATGGGGAATACATTTCAGGTATCTCCATAGATGGAGAGGGAGTATCCCAGGGTAAGAGGCCATCTATAGCATGATGTTTAGCATATGATGATCACTGTTTATGTAACAGCCCGTTACGTACCAGAAATGTTATCATTGCATATGGTATTAAGCGCAATTAAAATCACAGTATTTGAGTTAATTAAATACGGGTAAACTTTTTCTTTTATTACATCATTAACTTTAAACAATTAACCATTTTTGTAACTAATTAAAACAATGCCGTAATTGTAAATGCAAAACTCGCGGAAGCATAAAACATACTAATTATCATCCCTCCAAGTAATACCATTTATTTTAGATTATAAAAACACTATTTTCAAAATTTAAACTGTGGTAATCGATTACCATCCTTGAGGTAATTGATTACCAAAGGTTACTGTAGAAGTCAGTAGCTCAATTTAGGCTCCCCTGTTTTGGGTAATCGATTACCAATCTTTTGGTAATCGATTACTGAAGTAGGTAATCGATTACCAAAGGAATGGTAATCGATTACTTAGAACACAGTGACTCAATTTTGCGTCCCCTGTTTTAGGTAATCGATTACCAAAGAAAAGTAATCGATTACCATATTGTAAAAATGACAGATGACAACATTTAAAACCCAAAATGGTTGATGTAATCCACTCCTATCACTTCACTACCCAAAATACAACTTACGCAAGATCTAATGTAGGCTCTAGGCTCTTCCATCATGCATACTCATTATCCAATATTACAATTACAATGGTTCCTAATACCCTAGCCATTTTAATCATCAAATGGTCTATTTACAACACAAGTCTTCCAATGCCTTAAAGAACAATTAGGTGGCCATGGAAAAGTCCCATGCTCACACAAAATACCAATATAATCAAAAGGCATAAATTCTACATGAATTACAAAGACTTAGCATATAGTTATGAACACCCAAAAGCATGGCAATATCACATGCAATATGTTCATAACCTGAGTCCAAAATACTAAACACTATGATAAGTGCATCAATATATAGTCCTCCAAAATGTCATGCTCTCCCAATGCATATCATGCTCGAATCCTCCACTAAGCGGGCTTCTTGCCCAAAGCTCCTACATGCTCACTATAGCCTGAAATGATGTCCCCAACTGCGGGGTGAGATATACAAATATATCTCAGTAAACTAAGGGTACTAGAGGATCACTCCACCCCATGGCTCACTCAATGTGCAACAATAACATCATGTAAAATGCATAACATACAAAATCACAAACAACTAGGCACAAATCCAAGAACATCCACATAAGGATTCCGTTCAAGGACCCCATCATATAACTCCCGGGAAGCTTCTTGGTGCCTCTCCCATGGATGAGACGACCCCATGGCAAAACCCAACTGGAACTCCTCATGAGCCCTATCCAACGGAAGTCCCACGTTTGGATCATCCTGGTGCCGCTCCCAGAGTTGACCCCACGACAAAACCCGACCGGAATCCCCAAAGGATATCTCCAGCAGAAGTCCAAACCACACACATCTACTGGCCAGAGATCACAAAATTTCACACACAACATGCTCCAAGCATGTCACACAATCAAGAAATAATGCATGAACATACATATTCACACAATGTCAAAAACACAAAATCCAACCACAACCTTCCACTAGTGTGGTGGAGCACACAAGGGATTAAAATCCAAGTTCCAAAGGTTTACCTCAACTCCACAAATATTGCTCTTCCACGTAAGCTCCAAGCTTAATCCGCTTCTATTGCATCCGTGCGAGGTAACCTATATGATCAACAACTATGACCATCAATCAATTACAAACAATCCATCAATTTCACAAGAATTATAACTAATTATAATCACTTAGGCCCAAAGGCCATCTCACAATTTAATCAACTAACTCAATCACTTTACTCATCAAACTTACTCACCAATCCACCAATTATGCACTAAAACATCAATCATTGATTAAACCACATTTTTCACATCATTTTACTCTAAATTCCTTCTATGGTTCGAATTCCTCAAGAGGCATAAACCAAGACTTTCAATTCAATTTAACACTTATACACGTCCTTTAATCCTCTAATTAATTCATACCAATGCTCCATAATTCAATTATCCAATCTCATCATCATGCCAATTCATAAAGTCTTGAAATCTCATCACAAAATTGCTTAAGTTAAAATTCCCAAATCACAATAATTTTTATTACATCAATCATCATCATTTATCATTCTAAGCATTTAATTCCAAAGGAGACATATCATTTAATGCTCCTAACTATCACAACTCAACTTACATAATCAAAACCCTCATCAATTTTATGATCTCCATGAAAACTCAAAGAGAATGGGAAGACTTACCACCAATAGCCTCCAATGGTCCAAGGAAGTGATCTCCAACCAATGGTTCAACACAAAAAGCCCCAAAAATTCTCCAAAAATCCACCAATTTCGTGGCTGAAATAAGGGTATATCTCCCTCCACAATGATCCCCACAAGGTGCACTCTACATGAAAGTCACTCACAATCTCAAGAGGAACAACTTTGTAGTTGGAAGTTTCTCTCAAAAATGGCTCTAACTCAAGGTTGCAATTCAAAAAGCTCTCTTGACCTATTTCCATGGAAGCTCCACGACGAAGAAGAGAAGGAGGAGAGAGAGTGTTCAGATTTTGTGTGTTTTGTGTCACTTAAACCACTTAAGTCACTTAAAGTGGGTCCCACACGTCATTTAACTTTCTTAAATCATCCATTTTAATCCACAAATTCATAACCTACGTATTTTTCTCGTTCACGCCATATTTTTATTTCCTAGAAATACTGATCATAATTTCGCACTTATCGGTATAATTATACCGCAGTATTTTACACCGAAAAAATCACTATTCATCAAATTTTCTGAAACTTGCCTATCCACTCGATTTTTCGTCCTGAATCCATTCCCGGCATTATTTTTATCATTTGAGACCTTCTACTCAATTTTTTCATGTCTAGGGATACGTGTTTGGTAAATTACCATTTTGCTCTAATTTCAGGATTTTAACTAATCCTACCATTTAATTATCATTATCTTATATAATTATACATTTAGAAATACGAGGTGTTATAGTTTACCCTTTTGATGTATATGTATCATGTAAACAATTTTATTATGATTATGCATATGAGATGTATTTTGAGGCATATATGAATGCTATGTTTATTTTGGCATGATTCAAATGATGTATATTGGTTATAGAGAATAATGTATGTGGATCATGTAATCTTATGTTTAGATGACAGTTATGTTGAAGAGACAATGATATATGTAATTGGACATTTACTTATATATATGTTATGAGATGAGACATTCACAAGGATGAATGCTATAGTATGAAAGAATGCGTGAATATAAATGTTGATGAATTACGTTGAGAATTGATGTAAAGATCATGTTAAATCCATGACAAGTTATGTGTAAGTTAAGGATGTTTTAAGTTGGTCCATGGATGGATATTAGATTTAAAGCTTTGAGATGGCTAAAAATAGCATGAACTACGTACAAATGTCAATCAGGTGATGCTATGAACTTGGAGAGGGGTTAAAACCCCTATTATACAGTAAAACAGGGTTGTTATGCTCTCTGTCCAGGGAGTAATCAAATAAGATAACTGATTACTGCGCTGGCAGAAACAAATTTTGAGTCTCTGTCTTGAAAGTAATTTAGAGCAGTAATCGAATACTTGAGCGCAAGTAATCGATTATTTCCTGTGATAGTGGAGTATTACATTACTTTTTGAATTGTAATCGATTACTCCTGCTCTATTAGACTTAAATCCACTTTTAATGAGTTGTGATGCCTAATTTAATGTAAATAGACCTTAGGGGAGTTAACTCAACTTGTCCCAAGATGACTTAAGGTTTTATTGAGATTAACCATTGTTTATAATTAGTAGAGGCTTAAGATCACGTAGATGTGAGGTGCCTAAATGAATGCATAAATAATTATGATTAAGAATGAATTAGTAGAGTATGTGCAATAGTTCCAAAAAGTAAAAAGTGAAATTAACACTACACTAACTTTTGGAGATAGTGGAAGATATTAAGCTAATTTATGATGTTGCACATAATGTATGAGTTATGATTAAGTTCTTGAATTATTTATTTAACAGAAAAAGAGAAAATAAGTAAAAGAAAAATTTATCCATAATTTAATTCAATTACTTAATTATAATTGCATTTAATATCATATATAGTGATAACAAAACGATTCTAAAACGGGATGTTACATGTTCGATGCATTTTATCTACAGAAAATGTTATGTCACCACATTCCATTAACATTTCTAACAATCCTAATTGTTAAGACGAATGTGATGATTTCTCTTTTTCTTTTTTTCTTTTTTGAAACAAATACCAGTAAAAAATAAAAAGAGTAAATATCTTTTTTGATCTCTAACAAAAAACATGGTCCCCACTTTAGTCCCTTACAAAAATAAATTGTCAGTTAGTCCCTAACAAATTCAAGGTAGACCCATTTTAGTCCTTTTGAGGAATTAATATGGGTATTTTTTGAATTTGTGAGGGACCACGATTTCAACTAAATGGATCCATTTTGAATTTGTTAGGAACTAACCGACTAATTTTTTCTTGTAAGAGACTAAAGTGGAGACCGTGATTTCTGTTAGGAACTAAAAAAAGATATTTACTCAAATAAAAATAAAATAAAGTTATGAGATAAAAACAACGAGTCCTACAAAGTTATAGGTGATGCTGTGCTTTTCCCAACGAGAGAGAGTAGGGAAAATATTGATAAAATGAGACGTACGAGAATTTATTTATTTATATTGTTTTTCTTATAATACAGGAGCAAATAAACAAGGAGGTATCAACTTCTGAATACACGGTGATAAACCTGTCTATCACCTTTCATCAATCTTCATTGGATCGACTGCATAAAAGAGCGCAGTAGGGGCAAAAAAACTCATGAACCCAGAATCGTCACTCACTAACGATTCCCGTGTTTTCAATTGACCTCTCTCATTCATTATTCCCTGCTAGTGAGTTTCTTTCTTTCTTTCTGTTTTTTTGTTTCTTTCGAATTTAGATATAATAATATGAGATTCACAGGTTCAGTTATTAGAACATGCATCCTTTTATCCTTTTTTTAACTATATAATTATGTAGCCATGTGTTTGTAATAGTTTCCGCTGCCATTCCTTCCGTTGCCGTATAACTAACCCCGTCATTTTCAAAATATCTTTGTTCTCTGCGATATATCTCATGAATCAATTTAGTGTATGTTCCCTTGGAATTGAAGCCTAAGGTTGTTGTTTGGTGGAACTGAATGTTTTCTTATGTATTCAAATATGGTCTTATAACCATGTGACTGAGAAGTCACAAGCTCCAATCAGTCTCTTGGAAATGCAAGTAAAGCTGCTTACTATAGACCCACACAATGGGTTTGATTATGTTGAGGAATCCAAGTGTGAGGGGGTGGAGTTCCACATTGGTTAATAATAGGCTAAGTGAGCATCATATAAATGGAAGAACTCATGCATCTAATGCTTTAAAGTTTTGGGTTTGATTGTGGTGTTCCGAGCCCACTTATTGTTACTGCTCACTTAGACCATGGTTGGCGCTGGTTGGCGCTTTCTCTCCCTGTCATGAGCTGCTTCCTGTGCACGGCCCAACAGCTTAGACCTTGCGCTTAGCACAAAAAACTTTATAGCACCAGGTTGGACTTTTTGACCACTGTAGCCTTTATTTAATAATTAATTATCAAATTGACCTTGATTATAAACTATTTCAAAAATTTAACCTTGCGTACAAACATAACACTAATCTGCCTCTGTAAAGGCAGAAGGAAACAGTATCGCTCTCCCACTTTCATATTTTGATTCGTGATTTCACATGTAATTATATGATTTCTCCATTTATTAGTGAGCATATGTAAAGTTATCTTTACATTTCTGCATCATTATAAACCCGTTATCTGTTTTTGGTGATGACTAATAGTACATTGACAGTCTCTATAATTGATGGGAACAAATCTTGCCTTTGGTTAAGGTTCTGGATCTTAGCTGGATATTGAAGTGCATGACCTTGAGATATGTGTTTTAGTTCAGAGCTTTTAAAATTATTATTACTTACTTTTCCTACAAACATTTAATATTTATTTGGTAGCATCTGTACCAAAATCAATGAGTGACAAAAATACTCAGCTAGAGTGAAAAAAAATTTAGCTGAGAAGGCTTCATTATGATCAATTCTTTTTGATTGGGGTGTTCCTGTTTCTTTTTTTCTTCTCAAATGATCTTCAATACAAAATCTATGATGTAAAATGCTAATCCTTATTGTACTTTCATTGATGTTACCTTTTATTTGTGATTGATCTTTAAATGAAAAACCAATTTCGAATATTGTTTGGATCTTTAATATTTCTAATTATGCTAATCATTGTTATTATAAATAGAGATGATTGAAGTGTACACCCATAGCAACATGTAGGCGCGGCATTAGTTAAGCAAGAAAAGCTATAAAAATGCTGTCAACTGCTGTCGCTGCTCAGCTTCCAAGTTGCTGTTACTGCATTCCTAGCCATCTTAACGTCCATCATCATGCCCAACAAAAGAGAAAACTCACAACTCTTTCACTTGCCAATGCAGATAGCCAAATCTCCCTCAGAAACTTCTATGGCCTAACTCTTCTCAAGACCCATAATTGCAGCAAATGGCAAGAAGGCAATAACAGAGCTAGATACAATTCGAATTCAAATCAGAACCACAAACACCTTTTCTTTTTGCAGTTCTTCCCCATCACTGACTCAAAAGAAACCACTAATCAAAATCCAAAAACCAGAAACCAAGATCAACATCAATTAGACGAACCAAGAGAATTGAAGGAAAAGAAGGAAGACAGGGTACTTTTCTCAAACATGTGGTGGGTAGATGTGAAAGCAGCATTTGGCCAAAGAATCAACTTGGAGGGGATTCTATGTTCAACTATGGTTATCTTAAAAGACCCGAAATTGGCACTGCCCCATATTTCTGTTCCCGATATAAGATACATTGATTGGGGTGAGCTGCGTAAAAAGGGATTTAAGGGTGTTGTCTTTGACAAGGATAATACTATTACAGCACCTTACTCTTTGACACCCTGGCCTCCACTGGAGTCTTCATTGGAATGTTGTAAATTGGAGTTTGGTCCTGATCTTGCTGTATTTAGTAACTCTGCTGGTAATTCTAGCTTGAAGCATTTTGAGATTGTTCTAAATTTTATGGTAGTACTTGTTTTTCACACAGTCACACAATGCGTTTTGTGTTGTTTTATTGGTGTTTGTGAATCAGGACTTTATGAGTATGACCATGATGGTTCAAAAGCTAGGATGCTTGAGGGTGCAATTGGAATTAAAGTCATCAGACACAGTGAGTGTTGCCTTTTCTCGAGGAGCTTTAATTCTGGAATGTATATTTTGTCTTGAAAATGCAAGTTATCTTCTGCTCTGTTAAAATGCTGTGAAATATTCTTTAGGGAGAAATGACACTAATATTGTTGTTAATACGTGTATGTATGCTTCAGGGGTGAAGAAGCCAGCTGGTACAGCTGAAGAAATTGAAAAGCATTTTGGTTGTGAATCTTCACAATTAATCATGGTACATGAAAATTTTGTAGTGTTCATTTTCTATTAGCTACTTGTATTGTAAGTTTGATTCTGGTTTATGTTAAACCATATGCATTTTATGGCAGGTAGGTGATCGGCCCTTCACTGACGTTGTTTATGGCAATCGCAATGGGTTTCTAACTATTTTGACAGAGCCATTGAGTCTTGCTGAGGAGCCATTTATTGTTCAGCAGGTTTGTTTTTCATTTTCATTTTCTCTTTTGGGTGCAAGAAGTATTTGATGTGATTTCTTTCTTTCAATAATAAAAAGAAATTTTGTTAGTAGAAGAGAATGAGGAGTTCAATTTGGCAGATCTTATAACAAAACAGAACATAATTGAGCAGATACAATCATCAAGCATTTGAGTAGGAAATTGTCCTGAAAGTTTCTAGTGTGATCTGACTCAACTGAGTTACTACAAATGTTATATATCTGCAATGATCCTATGTGCCAATGGGAAATTCATTGTAACATATCTGAACAATTTCTTTCTTCTATTTGTTAACTTCATGAATTTCTGATTTTTTCAACAATGCCTTGTTAAAGCTTGTCATGTAGTATCCCCTATTTTATATTGATTTTGTAAGTGGTAATAGATCCAGTGTGTTCAATTTCATCATTGTCGTATTTGCAAATGTCATCATTTGCCCTGCTTGATCCCTTATAATTGTTTTGTAGAGTTACCTGGAATTTATGATCATATTATTATCAGTTAAAAAGCTATGATATATGTATTTTCTATTTATCGATTTCCCCATCTTTTCTTGTTCCTATGTTCTGACTTAGGAATCATTGATCATTATTGCTTATTACCTATCCGAAAAGGAGCTGTAACTCCAGCTTCGTATCTCTATTTCATCTGTCCAAAAGTGTCTTTAAGAGTGCATTCTAGTCTATCTCATATGACCAGGGTTTTAAATTGGTGTCACATGCTGCCACGATATCTTTGTTGTGGTGGCTGCTGCAATCACCTCAGGCCATAATTGTGAACTGCATTGACCGCAATTGGCCTGCAACACAACGACAGACATAGCTGCAATTTAGAAGCATGTATATGACTTCGTTGTTTAGTGATAAAAGATACGTCAAGAGTGAGAATGAAGTTTAGTATTGATGCCATTGGAACGACAGGTTGTAACCCCCTATGTACATGTTTTTGGAAAGGCTTGGTGTGTGAAATCTGATTGACAATACTTAGCTCAAACCTTATATAATTTAATATATGAAGATTGATGAATTTGTTATACTTTATCAGTTATTTCCATTTGAAAGAAGAAATAGGAGTGTAATAACATTTCTTTCTGATTACCTGTGTTTTAATTATTGTGATGATAGGTGAGGAAGCTAGAGAATTCATTTGTAACTTATTGGTCTAGAAGAGGGTTGAAGCCACTTGATCACAAGTCATTGCCAGATCCCATGCCGTGTGTCAAAGAGCCACGTCCTAGATAGACTAATCTCCTAAAATATTGCCCTTGTTTTTTTTATGCATACATGTTAATATTTTATTAAATTTTTTAAATTTCATTTTACCAAACGGGAAATTTATTACTTCCACCTGCCTTCTATTTGTGAAGTTCTCCCCAAAACTTAGTTTCGTATACCCTCAAAATGGGAGTAGAAATATTAGAAAGATGAGTTTTCAATACAATTTTACGTATAAATTTCATAAAATTTTCACTCTTATACCAAATGTAAACTCTTCTGAACTGGTTATAAATTATTGAAACTATAATATTATAAAAAGCAGTGTTCTAGATCCACTTAGGGGGGCGTTTGGTTGAGAAGAAATTTTTATGAATAATAGAGAAATGTGATTACTAGGAAAATGGTTGGAATGTGAGTTTGGTAGGAAAATGTAAAAAAAGTTGTTTGGTTGGATAAAATTTTGATGGAAAAATTAGGTAACTCTTATAAAGTCTATGTTTGGATGTAGGTAAAATATAGATCGGGAAAAAAGTTGTTTTTACAAAAATAACCCCGTTTTAATTTTTATTTTTTTATTTCAGCCACCGCCCCATCCCCCAAAGCCACCGTCCACAACCTCCCTCACCAAATCGGTCCAACCCTTACCCACAACCACCATCAGACCACCGAACCAGCCATCTTCAAATCACAAAAGTCATTGTCGTCTCAATCCTAATAGCCAACAAAGGAAGAAGCAAAGCCGTCCTAACCTAAACCTGAGCGACATCAACACCAAGGCCATGGTGTTTCCTCCCCAGCGATGCGTCATATTCTTGGAAAAGACAAGGACAGGAAATTAGATCCTTATGCTACCTTGTTCAATGAAGAGCGGGAGGAAGCTCTAGAGGCTAAAGAGCAACTCGACCTTGACATGTACGAAGAGTCATCACTAGAGTGGTTGCTAAATTTTGTGGACACAAAATCACCAATATCTTCATTAGTGCTGGAGTTGGACAAGAAGAAAGCAGAGGGTATAATGGTCTGAAGAAATTGTCAAAAAGTGGTTTACCCGGCTTTTCACATAAAACCACCTCCCACAACTCTTTCTAAACAGTGAAGAAAGCTATCATTCAAAGACCAAATTGGAAATGCAATGCAAATAGGATGGCTTGGGATTTTGAGTGAATCTGTTGAACCAAACGCATGCTTTCTGGATTGCTTGCTTCATTTGCATAGGAAAGCTTGAAGAAACCGTCAACCAAACACCACCTTAATGGATCCCATAAGCTCCAGAAGATAAAGGCCTAAGGCAACCCCGACTTGAAATACTAAACTCTAATTATGAGCCTTATTCATTACAGTTTGAATCTTACTCAAAACTTTATCACCTCCCCGTAAATCTTTTCTTTTAAATAAGGATTAAAATCTATAGGCACACCCTTTTGGAAAAGCTAGTTTTCATTGCCCCTATGCATACAACCACCACCTTTGTTTCTAGCCTTTTTTTGTGCACATTTATTTTTCACCCTTCTTTTCTATAAAATACCATTGATCAACAAATTCCATATTGATTATGACCCTCTTAGATTAAATATTGGTGTTGTCTATGGATATCAATAAACTTCGACTCCTACCTTAACCATGGTGACCATGTGCAACGCAATGTAGAGTCACTAGTAAAGGCCCAACTTTTAGTTATAGTGGGAGATGGACAACCCAGTTACTGACGGAGAAGAAGGTTCTATCATGTCGTTCGTCTCACCAGCCCAGCCAACCCCCCATGCCACGACCAACTGCTAGATCAAGTCTAGGAGGAGATAGAAAGAGCAAACATTGAGTATGAAGAGAGATCCCCCTTGCTCACATCGAGTTGTGGATGGTTAGAGGAGCAAGAAAAACTCGAATGCCCGCCGTGCTAAATGTAGATGCGAGAACTATTCTCCCCTCAACGTCTCGAGGTCCTAGATTTTTAGGGTAGTCGCCCAAATAGAGTTCCGACAAATGGAATCACCAAAGCCTATCAAGCGTCATGGAAAAGTGTATAAGAGCAAGCACTGTGAGTTTGATGCAGCTGTGGCACGAGATGAGGGTGCAAGGGTGCAAACAAGGACTAGTTTAGGCTATCAGCTGAGGCCTCCATCATGGATGAAGGACTTTGCATGAAGGAGAGTTAATGCGAGTCAGTTCCGCAATAATAGGAAGGGTTGTTATGTTAGTTAAGAGAGAATGAGTTGAGAGGTTGAGTGCATGTAATAAAGGAGTGTGTAGTATAAGTAGGTGACTATGCTGAGTGTAATTTTTCATAGAAGAATATACAGAACTTTCTTTTTTTCATTTCCTTTTCCTTATCACCCGCATCATTGGTGCTTTCATCGATCTTGCACTCAAAAATCATGAGGGTTCAAGAAGTCGCGGAGGAACTACAGAATACACGTGTTGAACTTCTTCAGCACATCAATCAAACCACCGAAGCTATGGAACTGCGTCTCACCAATCTTTTTGAGATGCGATTCAATGCCATTGATGAGAGAATGCGAGACCTGCAACCATCGCGTGCTAGTACACATTCACCGGCGGTGAATGTCAACTCCCAACCTCATCATACCGTTCCACAGCTCAATGAGCAATGTATTGCTTTGCGATCGATTAAAATGGAGATTCCATCCTTTGATGGCAAGAATCCTCACCTATGGATCTTTAAATGCGAAATGTTCTTCAGAGTTCAACAAATTCCTGAAGATCTGAAAATTGAACTTGCTGGTTTGCGAATGGAAGCCGTAGCAGCTTCTTGGTTTCAATGGATTCATAACAGTGGCACGATTTTACAGTGGGAGAATTTTACTAAAGCAGTATACCAACGATTTGGTGGCTCCACTTACACAGATCCAAGAGGTACATTATCGAAACTATCTCAAATTGGTACGTTGGAAGATTTTGTACATGAATTTGAGATTCTGATGAACCAAGTGCCTGGTTTGACTGATGATTTACTCCTGAGTTTTTTTTTGTTTCTGGTTTGAATACGGAACTCCGTCGAGTAATCCAATTACATGAACCTACAACCTTGTATCAAGCTATTCAATGATTTCACATACGATGCACATCACCGTGATATGAAATCTTCATTTTATACGAATTCAAATCGCAAAATAACTCCGCGTTATGCATTGACTTCTTCACATAATAATCCTACTTCTTCAGAGAACCCTGTTTTGGCATTGCCAGCACCACAATCCTTACCTATAAAAAGATTACCACCAGAGGAGTTAAAAAAGAAACGTGAACTTGGGATTTGTTTCACTTGCGATGAGAAGTGGTCTTTGGGCCATAGATGCAAGTCCAAAATGTTACTGTTAATGGGAGAGGCAGAGGATACAACTGTTGAACATGAGGAAGATATTGTATGGCAGCCACATGATCCTTCCCAATCCTGCCATGACGCTGTGTTGAATGCCTTAACCATGAACTCAATGTCTAAGTTGTTGCAATTTCCTGCAAAAGTGGGGGATAATGAGATACAAGTGATGGTGGACTCTGGCAGTTCTCATAATTTTGTCCAAAAGGAATTAGCCATACAGGTGGGCCTTTCTCTTTCACATTCTCGCAGTATGAAGGTAATCTTGGGTAATGGTGATTTCATGTTGTGTGATACTAAATGCCTCGCTGTTTCCTTGTCTATTCAAGGCTTTGCATTTTGTGTGGATCTCTGGGTCCTTGAACTGAAAGAACTCCAAATTATTCTAGGCATGCCTTGGCTAGAATCATTAGGTAAGGTGACACATGATTATGCTAACCTTTCCATGGAGTTCATGGCCAACAATGAGAAGGTGCATTTATCAGCTGGCCCAGTGCTGCAACACTCGTCTTCTCTGAGTTGTTTTGCTTTGTTTCCATCTGCTGTGGCACAGAATCAAGTTCTAGATGATATTTTAGCATTGGAACGTCTGATACCTAATGCAATTTGGCAAGTCTTGTGCAGGTTTTATACGGTTTTTGCAGTTCCTCATATGTTGCCTCCCTTTCATGGCATTGATCATTCAATCCACTTATTTGAAGGTTCAAAACCTGTTACTGTGAAGCCTTACCGATATCCTCACTTCCAAAAAGCTGAGATCGAACGTCAGGTTAAGGAATTATTGGCTTATGGCTATATTCAACCGAGTAAGAGCCCATATTCTTCACCAGTGCTCTTGGTAAAGAAGAGTGATGGCTCTTGGCGTATGTGTATATTACAGGGCATTAAATGCCATCACAATTCGCGATTGCTTACCAATTCCCACCAATGATGAATTGCTTGATGAGCTTTGTCATGCTGCTGTCTTCTCCAAGCTGGATCTTTGGGCCGGCTATCACCAAATACGTGTTCATGAGGCAGATATCTTCAAGACTGCATTCCGAACTCACGATGATCACTATGAGTTTATAGTGACGCCGTTCGGTTTGACGAACGCTCCATCAACGTTCCAGTCTGCCATGAACAGTATCTTCCGCCCTTTTCTTCGAAAATTTATAATTGTTTTTTTGATGATATTTTGGTTTTTAGCAGATCCATTGATAAGCATGTCAAGCACTTGGAGTTGACCTTATCTTGCCTTCAGCAACATCAGTTTTACGTTAGACTGAGTAAGTGCTCCTTTGCTGCATCCGAAATTGACTATCTGGGTCATGTCGTTAATGAATCTGGTGTTAAGGATGACCCGAAGAAAGTGGCAGTGATGTTGCAATGGCCTCCACCTACTTCAGTCAAAGGACTGCGTGCTTTCCTGGGCCTAACATGCTATTATCGTCGTTTTGTGCATGGGTACGCGACGATTGCAGCACCATTAACGGACTTATTAGCTGCGGATAAGTTTACTTGGTCTGAAGAAGCTCAAATGGCCTTCTCGTCTCTCAAAGAAGCCATGTCCTCCACACCCATCCTGGCTTTGCCAGACTTTTCATTGCCGTTTGTGGTAGAGTCAGACACATCTTCTTCAGGTATTGGTGCAGTTTTGCTTCAGCTTGGCAAACCCATTTTGTATTTCAGCAGGAAATTGGGTCCTCGGTTGGCAGCTGCAAACACGTATGTCAGGGAGCTGTATGTTGTGGTCGAAGCGGTCAAGAAATGGAGACCGTATTTGTTGGGCTCTCCGTTTGTAATCTGCACCGATCACCAAAGCCTTAGAGAAATACTCTCTCAGACTATTCAGACACTTGAGCAACATAAATACGTTTCTAAACTTATGGGGTACTCATTTACGGTAGAGTATAAACCTGGTCTGTCGAATGTTATAGCAGATGGGCTATCAAGACAACACGAACCAGAGATTGTGGCTTCTTGTTGTGTGGCACTTTCTGAACCTTCGTTCGCATTGTTGGAGCAGATTAAAGAGGAGAATAAACACTCCACAGAGCTGCTTGAAGTTCATCACTGTATGCTTCAAGGACTCCAGGTTCCTTCCTCACTGTCTTGTAAGGATGGAATTTTGTTCCATGGTAAACGTTTTTTTATGCTCCAATTCACCTCTTAAGCCACAATTGTTATATGAGGCACATTGTTCGCCTTTGGGGGGCCATGCTGGTTATTTACGCACTCTATTGCGTTTCGTCTGCTAATTTTTTTGGAATAATATGAGGACTGATGTACGTAGCTTTGTGCGTGAATGTGCCATTTGCCAAGCTATTAAGCCTATGAACACTGCTCCAGCGGGCTTGTTACAGCCTTTACCTGTTCCTGAAGGAGCCTTTGAAGATTTAACCATTGATTTCATTGTTGGTCTCCCCATATCTCGTGGTTTCTTTGTTATTTTTGTTGTTGTTGATCGACTTACCGAATATGCACACTTTGGTGCTCTACCTACAAAGTTCATTGTTGTTATGGCTGCTCAATTGTTTGTCGACTTAGTGGTAAAGCTCCATGGCTTTCCCAGATCATTGGTATCTGATCGTGATAGCATTTTCTTGAGCCGTTTCTGGAAACAGATGTTTGCGTTGAGTGGCACTAAGTTGAAGATGAGTTTCGCGTATCATCCCCAGATCGATGGGCAGACGGAGGTTACCAATCGTTACCTTGAGCAATATTTGAGGGCCTACTGTCACCAAAAGAATGTTATCTAGTTCCAGCTTTTGTCATGGGCTGAGCTACATTATAATACAGCGGTGCATTCTTCTATTCGCATGTCTCTATTTCAGTCTTTGTATGGTAAGCCTCCACCTTCGTTTCCTTTTTATCCTCGCGGGTTGGCACCAGTGGATGCTTTGGATGCTGCTTTGACGGAGAGGAACGACTTGCTGTGTTCCCTTAAAAGGAGTTTGCTTCGTGCCCAACAGCGCATGAAGCTTCTTGCTGATAAGCACCGAGTGGATCGTTCCTTCCACGTTGGTGATATGGTTTTGTTGAAGCTCCAACCTCATCGTCAAGTTTCTGTGGTTCGTCGTTCCAATCACAAACTTGCCAAACGTTTCTTTGGGCCTTTTCCCGTTGCTGAAATCCTTAGTCTAGTGGCTTATCGCCTGGCGTTACCTGTGGGTTGCAAAATTCACCCGACTTTCCATGTTTCTGTTTTGAAGAGGTTTTATGGGGCTGATGCACCTGTGTCTACTGAGTTACCAACGGATAGTGTTGATAACAGACTGGTTTAGGAGCCCTTAGCAATGTTGTCTTCTCGTTGGGTAGGTCAGCGACGTAGACAGAAGCAATTTCTCGTCCAATGGTCCCATACAGTTCCTGAGGATGCTTCTTGGGAATTTGAATGTGATCTCAAGAGGGCATACCCTTCGCTTGACCTTGCGGACAAGGTCCTTTTTAGTGGGGATGGTAATGATGCAGCTGTGGCACGAGATGAGGGTGCAAACAAGGACCAATTTAGTCTATCAGCTGAGGCCTCCATCATGGATGAAGGACTTTGCATGAAGGAGAGTTAATGCGAGTTAGTTCCACAATAATAGGAAGGGTTGTTACATTAGTTAAGAGAGAATGAGTTGAGAGGTTGAGTGCATGTAATAAAGGAGTGTGTAGTACAAATAGGTGACTATGCCGAGTGTAATTTTTTATAGAAGAATATACAGAACTTTCTTTTTTTCATTTCCTTTTCCTTATCACTCGCATCAAATTTGCACAACAGATATGGCCATACTATGAATGAATGTCAAGATTTAGGAGACGCAATTGACGAGGTCATATGGGATGAACAATTAAGACAACACATGATCTGCTCCCAGACGTGAGGAAACACGGGAAGGCGGTGACGAAAAAACATAAGTAGGTGTAGATGCCAAAAAAGGAATTGGACCCGTTATTTGCAGTATGAGCTTTGGGGGATACAGGACGACCCCTCATTACACAACATGGGAAACCCCCTTCAAGAGAAGGAGGCAAACTCTCTAAGAGACAAATGACGAAGCAATCAATCCCGAGTTGGACCTCATGGACAAGCAACAAGAAGTAGCCAGACTCCGAGATTTGGCCATTAAGCGAATCACAGCAGCTTAGTACAACAAAATGGTGAAGCCCAGGTCATTCGATGTTGGAGATCTCATCCTTCACAGAACCGATGTAGGCAACAAAAACACCAAGGATTGGATGTAGGCCCCTGATGGGACGAAAATTCGTTCCCATCTAAGCTCTGGAACAAAACTTCAAACTTTGGCTGCTCCTTCAAGGAACAGACCATCAAGGGGAGTAATCCTCCCTCCTGTTGTAGCTTTTAACTTTGAGTTAAAGCCTATCATGTTTAATATGATTAGGGAGGCTGGAATTTTCAATGGACTCCCTGCAGAAGATCCTTACACACACCTTAACAACTTTCAAGATATTTGTGATAATTTTAGAACAGAAGGTGTGACAGAAGAGAGTATGAGAATGAGGCTGTTCCCTCACTCTTTGGGCTCAAAAGCTAAAATTTGGATGAAATCCCTTACCCCTGGATCCATACACTCATGGGAAGAACTCTCTAACAAGTTCATAGAGAGATTTCTCCCTATGTCTCTTCAAGCTGATGTCAGAGCAGAGCTCTCTAACTTCAGAATGTTTTATGAAGAGAGTCTCTATGAAGCATAGGAGAGATATAAGGACATTATTAGAAAATGTCCTAATCATGAGGTAGAGAAATGAGGAGTTTTACAATCTTTTTATAAGGAAATTGACCATACTTCTCAATCACATTTAGATTTTGCTGCAGAAGGATATTTTTTCACAAGAACTCTTGAATCCAGATATGAGATCATAGAAGGTACTGCAGAACGTTGTCTTCAATGGCCACTAGAAATGATGAATCCAGTGAGGAGGCCATGCATACTAGAGTTGGATAAACAAACTGCCATGGATGCCCAACTAGCTGCACTGATGAATTAAGTGAAGAGCCTTAAAGCTGACAAAGAACAGCCAAGAGCTGATGTCTTACAACTTACAACCCCTGAAATTGAACCATGCTCAGCATGTGGTGATCAGCATGACTCAATAGACTGTCCTTCCACAGCCTTGGTGTGTTATGCTGAAAATTTTAGGAATATAAACTTCAATCAGCCCAGAGACAATCAGTATGCAGGACGCAACAATAATCAAAATTCTGGAGACACCATGCAGAAGGATCAAAACCATAATCCTCAATGGAGACCACCCATGAACCAGAGACCATACAACAATCAACAACAACAATACCAACAAGGAAATAATGGGGGAAATGGAGCATATGATCCACAAAGAAGACCCAACAATGCTTCGTTCCCCAGAGAAGAACAACACATCAGTACATTGGAAAATTATGTGAAAGAGTATGCACCAGAAATGATGCAGTAGTTTGAAACATTGAATCCCACCTGGGACAAATAGCTGCCAGTCGGAACACCAGAAAGAATGGAAAATTACCAAGAGACACTGAAGTTCCATCAACATCTTCACCAGAGCAGTAAGAGGTCAGTAACATGTCTAGCTAAAGACATTAAATTAAGCGCTGACTAGGAGGACACCCAGTGGTTACCTTTGTTCTCTTACAAGAACAAAGTTTTGGGGTAGTTAAACTTAACCACATTCTTCCCAAAAGAGAGGGAACGTCTGATGTTCACCTCTGATCCAAACAAATAAAATACGTTACGTGACAGGAACATAGTTTTGGGGTGGTTCAATAACCACATATACCCATACATCTATTTCTTTTCTAATAATATATATATATATATATTTAAAGACGTAAATATTATGCTTATACATGTATTATTGTTCATAATTGATTGCAAAAATGGTTAAGTAGGATAGGTTAAAAAGGGAACGTTCTCTTAGCTTGTAAGATAAGGATGCTAGGAACACCTGCCCCCAAGGAAGCACAGACACTTCAAAAAACAGGGAGTGTCGTGTCCGACACGCTCCGACACGTTCTGACACGGTGTGCGACACGCGGTCAACATTCCCGACACGTTGACCATTTCGACACGCGAATTTGACTGTGTCCGACACGTTCCGACACGGTCAAATGTCATTTTCGTAATTTTTTTTTTAAAAAAATTATTATTATTTTTAAATTAGAATATATTAACAAAGCTTCCACCTGATCATATCAAAAAAAAAATTTGTCTTTTTTTCTCTTAAGTAAATAAGAGATCATCTCAGCATCATTGTTGACAATTCCTATTACGCTCTTGTTGTATCTCCTCTCTGATCTCTCTCTAATATGATTTGATCTCTCTATCTGATATTATCTCTTTCTCTTCTCAGTTCCTATTTTTTTTATTAAAGCTTCCACCTTTATTACGTGTTGATAGGTATTATTAATTTAGTTTCATTTTTTTGTTAAATTGTTGAATATTAAATGAAATATACGCTATATAAATTAAAAATATTATTTAATATTAAAACGTGTCCCAACGAGTCGAAATCCATAATTTTTTAGGATTGACGTGTCAGAGTGTCGTGTCGTATCGTGTCATGTGTCGCGTGTCGTATCGGTGCTACATAGCCTGTCCCTGCTGAGTCACTCAAGGCCACACAACTGTTACCAAACCTGCACTCATTGCAAATTTTGAAACGTGCTCAGAAAAAGGAACTGTCCACTCAGCCATTAATGCAACTGCTCTTCCTCTCTCTTCCCTCTCTCCAATGATTCTGCCCTAAATTTGTTCCATCTCCTCCACCCATCATCAGTAGTTATTAGCCATTACTCCCTGAACACTCATTTCGTAACGTTCCCCCTCCACTACTTATTCAACCTCCATCCTTAACCCCCCACATCCTTAATAAACCTCTCACTTTCCCTCCTCTGCATGCTTATTTAAACCCCTATCTTCTCTCTTTCGTACTTTACCACTCTCTTGCTAACTTAGAACCTCTTATTCTCCATTACTCTTCTCAGTCTTTTGCCCTAATCTCTTCTCAACCCACAACCATGACCAGACTCATAGTAACCATCATCCCTGTGTCTGACTACACACAGGAACCAGAAATCATAAAAAATAATGTGATTCTCTACCCAGAGAGGAACATTTTCTTGAAGAATAAAGCCCCCATGCCCACCTTCGTATTGAATGCCCTATCCAAACTCAAATGGACCAGGTTTACAACAGCAGAGCGAGAGCTTTACCCTTCTTTGGTGGCTGAGTTTCTGTACCATGCGAAGAGGCTACCCAAAGACAACCAGCCTGATGAGGTGATGGTGCAAGGGAAGAAAGTTTCATTCTCTCCTGAAGCCATTAAGGAGGTGCTCTTTTTACCAGTCGTGAGCAACTGTCCTTACGTTGAATACATAGAGAAGAGAGAAGACCTTGAGCTTTTGCTGGAATTGAAGAAGTTGATAACCATTGGCAAACCTGTGTATGCCAAAGGAGCCCTCAGCAAGGGCAGTTTTGTGGACGAAGCCAGATTCTGGGCTTTGTTCGTAAACACCAACCTGACTCCCTCAACCCATGATGCCACTGTGAAGTGGGCATTGCAGGTTCAATTTTACTGCATCATGATGAACATCCCCATTGATGCAGTACCTATCATCTATGAGAGTCTGAAAAAGGAAATCAGGAAGACTACTAATTGTCTTCCTAGTTTAATCTCAAAGCTCTGTTTAAGAGATGGTGTACCCTTTCCCAAGGATGAAAACCCAGTTGCTGGGTTTGTCCTTGATTTTAGAACCTGGAATAATCTGATAAACGCATACATTGATGGAGCCCCTGCCTTTCTCAAAGATCACAACATCAAGCATGATGTTGCTGTGATCAATGATGAAGATGATGAAGAAGAAAAAGAAGCTCCTGCTCCAAGACAGGAGAAAAAGAAAATCAAGAAACCTACACTCACTACTCAGCCACAAAAGCTACAAAATCTGTTCCCCATCCCTCCAAAGTAAAGAAGGAAGCCTCTGCTGCTACTGAGGCAAGAAACTTCCTCCCAAATCTCCTTTAAAACCTTCCCCAAAAACACACAAAAGGGGGAATGTTCAGTCAGAGGCTGAAGAGGCATTGAATAATTCAAATCTCCTCCCAAATCTCCTTCAAATCCTTCAATACTTTGTGAATTGGTATGATGGTAGGATTGAATAATTGAGCTATGGAGTGATTGTGTGAGTTAATTATAGGTTGTATGATGTGTTAAAGTGTGGAATTGGATTGAATGTCCTTTGGTATAGTGGCATGAGGAATTCGACCTATAGGGAAGTTTAATGAAAAATGATGTGATGAATGTTGTGTAATCAATGGTTGATACCTTGGTGCATGATGGTCCTCAAGAGTTGAGGCCCATTAAGTGTAAATTGTTCCACAAAACCCATGTTTTGATTATAAATCACTCCCTTCAACCTTCTTCTTTCCATATAGAGCAACTGTTTTGAATAGTGGACCAGAGCAATACCGAAAGTGGGAGTTAAGGTAGACCTGGAGCAAATTTAACATTATCTTTTTCACATATGACTATTGGGTTAGTTTGCTTTGTTCAGGACACCTAAGGCCCATCAGAAGGAACCACAAAATGAAGAGAGAAGAAGGAGTGTTACGCAGAAAGCCTGCTGTAGTACAACAACAGTCAAAGGAAGCAATGGGAAGCCGCCACGTCAGCCACAGCAGAGAAGGTGGAGGTGCTACCTCTGCTACAGTACGAAAGCAAAGAAGCTGAGCAATCAAAAGCCGCCACGTCAGCTGCAGCAGAAGGAGTGGAGGTGCCTCCCTGAATCCGATACTCCCACTCACAAAGGGAGCCAAAAGCAAGGGGGACCACTTCCATTTAAGGCCAATCTGGCAAGAAGCAAAGCTACCATTGGAGAGGATTTCAACAAAGCACGACCCTTGATGAAAGGAACAATGAAGATCAAATGAAGAACCCTATAAAAGGAACAAGCAATCCTCATAATCAGGGGTGCCCATCCTAGGACTCGTCTTCTTTTTGTTTTCTTTTTGTAAAAATGCTCACTAGGAGCTAACTTCCTCTAAGTAGGTGAGGGTTCCATAGAAGTAATCCCTTTTGTCTTAGGATAACTTTTTAAGGAACACATATTTTATAAATGAATTTTGAGTTGCTCTTTGGTTTAATTTATTGATTTATTGAAACCCTTTGGGCTGGCAACCTCATCCCGGGACCACTCGGTTGATGAAACACTGACAAGGGCGTGTGGAGCATTCTCAAGATCCTGGGGTAGTTTAGCCTGAAGAAAGGAGGGAGAAACACCTGGAATGGGGAGCACTGCCATGTGAATCCATGCTCTTTTGAGAAGGCAGCATGGTTTCTTTGCATATAACTCCAAGTACTATGGAGTAACGTGGAGAGTAAGGCCTTACCCTCTGCTTACCTATAGCAAAACAAGGGAAGGAGCAAAATCCACTTGTAAAATATGCTACCAAGCAGAGTTAAGCAAAGGGATGAAAACATGGAACCCGTAACACCTACTTGACTTTTTCTGAAATTAATCTTAACTTAAACTTCTATCACAACCTTTTCCTCACGATAACTGAACTGTGTTTTACCAGCTGATGCTCTTACTTTCATTTCGTTGACTGCTCTAGAAGTTACATAAATTGATGCCTTTTTATTCGATGACCATGCTAAGTCATTCATTGCTCTCATCTGGTTCAGAATGGTTAACATTGTTTAACTAGCTGCCCAGAGATTGCTCTTTGTGAAGCTTAGCTGAGAATAGTACTTTCTTTTATTGCTCCATTTACAAATTAAGTTTCCTTTAGCGCTTCTTACTTCACAACTGCTCCCTGAGGACGATAAATCTGGGGCTACAATACCCTATATTGCTTGACACATACGCTTGCGTATAGTTGAAGAGGGTTGCTCTTAGTCAGAGTAGATTGTCCTGTTGGCAATCCTGATTATTACTCTGCACTCTTGCTCTTTGAAAAGATATTCCTGAGCAGCTCTCGGTTCGACCAAGCAATTGGCGCCGTTGCCGGGGATCATTTGGCAAGAAAGGGCATTTTTAAGGAAATATTTTTGTTGTTTAATTGCAGTCTTTTTGTTTTGATAGACCTCCTCCATTTGTATGAGCACAGAACCTACAAAACTTGGACTGGAAATAGTACTTTTTGATCCAGAACCCGAGAGAACCTTCAGAAATAGAAGAAGAGTTCAAAGGTTGAGAAACATTACAATGGAGGAGGTTGTAAACAATGATAACAATGAAAATCATAATCATGAGCCTGAACAAGGACCGAATGAAGGAAGAGGGCCATCATTGAATGATATGGCTGCTCCCTTCAGAAATGGTCCAGAACGAGGGTATGTTCCCCCTCCTATGAATATCCCGAACTTTGAAATAAAACCTGCAATGTTCCAAATGATTATGAACGCTGGTCAGTTCCATGGACTGCCCATGGAAGACCCTCACAGTCATTTGGACAATTTCACTGAGATAGTTGATAATTTCAAAGTTCATGGTATTTCGGAAGAAAACATGCGGATGCGGCTTTTTCCATTTTCCTTAGCTAGAAAAGCCAAAGAATGGAGGAGAACATTGCCCCCAAACTCCATCACCAGTTGGGAGCAATTGGCGGAACAGTTTGTTACCCGATTTTTCTCCCAAGCAAAACAAGCCCAAGTGAGGGCTGATATAGCTTCCTTTCAAATGTATGATGGAGAAAGTCTGTATGAAGCGTGGGAACGCTTTAAAGAGTTGATACGAATTTGCCCGAATCATGGAGTTTCTGATTGGGGCATCATTCACACGTTTTATCATGGCTTAACCCCACCATTGAAAGCAACTGTTGATACAGCTGCAGGGGGAGATCTTTTGGATTTTACTTATCCAAAAACCTACCAGTTGTTGGAAAAACTTTCAAAAAAACATATTTCATGGCCTTCCACACGACACAGTGCTCCTAAGAAAGCAGGAGTTCTTGAGCTAAGCTCAGCTGATGCTCTTTCAGCACAAATGGCTTCGCTCCAGAACACTATAAAAAACTGGAAGCCCATGGAACAGAAAAAACCAACTGAGCAACTTCTCTTGACTTAATCAAGTCAGAGTTGCCCCACTTGTGGAGGTCCTCATGAATATGAGGACTGTAACAATCTAGCTGTTGTGTGCTATGCAGGAGGGTATGACAACAACAACAGGAGCAATGACAACTATCAAGGGAACAATAACCGAGGCCGGAGGAATCAGAATAATGCTGGAGGTAGTGGAGGAAACTACCAGAACCGACCCCCGTATCCCAGGCAGAACCAACAAAACTGGGATAAGGGTGAAGGGAAGTCCCAATCCTTTGAGACTTCTGTCAAGGAGTACATGAATCAGAACAGTGCAGCCATGCGAAACCTAGAAACCCAAATTGGTCAGCTGGCTGGAGCACTCAAACAGAGGCAACCAGGGACACTCCCTAGTGACACAGAAAAGCCGTCTTAGGATAACCAGGAGCATTGTAATGCTATAAGCCTACGAGATGGAAAGACTTTACCACCCCCAGATATAGTGGCACGACCTCGAAAGCGCGAACCAGCAAAACAGCCCATAGGAAAGGAAGTTGAAGAAGCCACTGACCCTTCACACCTTGAAGCTCAGACAGGACCAGAAGAGAAGGTCCAGAGCAATGAGTATGCTGAAATCAAACCGGATGACGCAACACCTGTAGCAGACCTTGGAGCAACAAAAGTCAGTGAACCAGTTTCAGTTCCAACTTATATTCCCCCATGCAAGAGAAGGAGTGAACCGATTGAGCCTCCTTTTCCACAGAGGTTGAAAAAGCAACACGAGGATAAGCAGTTTAGCCAGTTTCTCGACTTGATGAAACAACTTCACATAAACATTCCTCTAGTAGAAGCTCTGGAGCAAATGCCTTCGTATGCAAAATTTATGAAGGACATTTTGTCAAAAAGAATAAAGATCGAAGAGTTTGAGACCGTAGCCCTCTCTCAACAATCGTGCAAGTACCTGACTAAAATTCCTCCCAAACTAAAGGATCCTAGTATATTCACCATCCCGTGTACAGTTGGGAAGAACTATCTTGGTCGGGCACTTTGTGATCTGGGCTCAAGTGTAAATCTAATGCCAGCCTCCATCTTGAAGCAGCTTGACATAGGAACAGCAAGACCAACCACAATCACTCTTCAACTTGCAGACCGATCTATAGCCAAGCCAGAAGGAAAAATTGAGAATGTCCTTGTCCAAGTAGACAAGTTCATTCTACCAGCTGACTTCATCGTCTTAGATTTTGAAGCAGATCAAGAAGTTCCAATAATTCTAGGCAGACCATTCCTGGCTACCGGTGATGCTATCATAAATTTCAGAAAGGGTGAACTTTCTATAAGTGTAAACGGAGAAGAAGTGAAGTTTAATGTCATGAAAGCAATAAAGTTTGATGAAGATAACACTGAGGAATGCTCTAGCATCTCGATCCTTGACTCGGTCATAAGAGAAGAACAACAGGAGCATTTGCAGCCAGAGATAGGCATGAAGGACTTTGAAGAGCTGGAAGAATACCTTGCATCCATCAGTTTCCACCAACCCCAGGGAAGGAAAGAAAGGGTCTTTGAATCCTTAAACCGATCAGAGCAGGAGCAAAGACCGAAATTGCCTTCAGTTGAGCAACCACCTACCTTGGAGTTAAAACCCCTACCTGAACACCTGAAATACACTTATTTGGGTAAAGACAACACTCTCCCTGTGATTATTTCTTCTTTGCTAACCCATGAACAGGAACTTCAACTCACACAAAAGCTCAAAGATTACAAAGGAGCAATCGGCTGGACCATGGCTGACATGAAAGGAATCAGCCCAACAATTTGCATGCACAAGATTTTGCTCCAAGACCCTGACAACTCATCTGTGGAGCATCAAAGGAGGCTGAATCCCAATATGAAGGAGGTGGCAAGAAAAGAAATCATCAAATGGCTTGATGCAGGTATAATCTATCCCATCTCAGATAGTAAATGGGTTGCCCCTGTGCAATGCGTTCCAAAAAAAGGTAGCATTACTGTAGTTGAAAATGACAAACAAGAGTTAATAGCCACCAAAAAAATAACTGGGTGGAGGATTTGTCAAGACTACAGGAAATTAAATAATGCCACCCGAAAGGATCATTTCCCCCTTCCTTTTATTGACCAAATGCTAGATCATCTAGC
>NW_026898436.1:0-51397 GCF_033153095.1 Gastrolobium bilobum
TCTCAAAAATAAAACAGAACAAAGCAAAGTTGGAATCAAATTCAGAAAACAATATGTCAATGCATCTTAGCATACAACTCAGCATTTTAATCCAGATAGTGAACATGTATTTTTTTATTTTTATTTTTTAAGAATAAAATAAACTCTACATTGGGTTGCCTCCCAATGAGCGCTTGTTTAACGTCACGAGCCTGATGTTTACCTCTTTTAAGTGTTGTTTCCTCTGAGACAGAGTCGTAGCGTCTCTCTCACAGGTCCTCCTTTTTGCGGCATTCAACCTCTGGTGATCCACACACATCCTCCAACCAGTAATAATTCTAGTCGAAATTAGTTCATTTTTTTCGTTGTGGACTGCAGTGACGCCTCCCTTCTTCGGAACAGTCTTCACTGGACTTACCCAACCAGTATCTGAAATCGGGTAAATTATACCAGCATCAGGAAGCTTCACCACTTCCTTTCTCATTACCTTCTTCATTGTAGGATGATGCCTCCCTTGAGGTTTCCTCACATTTTTGTCATCATCCTTTTTAAGAATTTTGTGGGTATGGGAAGAGGGATCTTTATCTTTCAAATCAGAAATAGACCACCCTATGGCAGTCCCATGTTCCTTCAATACTTCAATCACCGCCTCCTTATTACCCAAGAAGGTATATTGAAGAGCTTCAGGAAGCTCCTTCAACTCTATTTTTGGGGCACCATCTTCTTTCCCCACTTGCTCTAAAACATCAAGTTTAAAACAATCGCCTTTTGAAGATTGTTTCATAGAGTCAAAGACGTTGATGGTAATTGTCTCATCATTCATCCTTAACTCAAGCTTTCCATTTTCAACATCAATCATGGCTCGAGCAGTGGCCAAGAAAGGTCTACCTAGCAAAAGAGGCATCTCAGTTCCCCTTTCCATGTCCAACACTACAAAATCTGCTGGAAAGATGAACTTGTCCACTTTTACAAGAACATCTTAAATTATACCACTAGGTTTCCTTAAAGATTTGTCAGCGAGTTGCAATGAAACCATAGTAGGTTTAAGCTCAGATATCCCCAACGATTTATACACGGACAAGGGCATCAGATTTATACTTGCCCCAAGATCACACAAGGCTTTGCCGACATTAGTATTACCAATAGCAATTGGAATGTTGAAGCTCCCTGGATCATGACGCTTAGGCGGGAACTTCTTTGTAATAATAGCACTACACTCCTCAATGAGTGTCACCGTTTGGCATTCCTGCAACTTGTATTTTCTTGACAAAAGGTCCTTCATAAACTTGGCATAATTGGGCATATTAGCCAAGGCTTCAGCAAATGGAATATTAATGTGAAGCTTTCTGAATATATCCAGGAACCTTTCATAATGTTGTTTCTGGGCATCTTTCTTGAATCTTTCCGGATAAGGTGTCATGGCTCTCACATATTCAGGACTCAACTCAAATTTCTCTTTTGCTTATTCTTTTTAAGCTGGCTTCACCACTTTAGCAGGTTTCTTAATTTCTTTTTCAGGTTTTCCTGCAGGATCCAGCTTCTCTTCAACCTCCGGAGATGGCAGTACTTTACCACTTCTGGTTGTGATGACCATACAATCTTCCCTCGAATTAGCAATTGTGTTACTAGGGAAGGTACCTGGAGTTCTATTAGCAATTTGCTTAGCCAGTTGGCCAATCTGATTCTCCAAATTTCTGATAGAAGCATTCATGTTTTTGGTATTGGCCCTAGTCTCTTCCATGAAAGCATTTGTGTTTTTGGTATTGGCTCTAGTCTCCTCCATGAAAGCATTAGAATGTTGAGCCATTTGTCCAACTAACTTCTCCAAATCAGAAGGTTCCTTAGACTGGATTGGTGGGGGCTGCAGATAGTTGTTAGAACCATAGTCAAGACCACCTCCTTGACCTCTCTGAAAATTACTTCCAGAAGGAAAATTCTGATTTCTTGAAAAAATTTGTTGGGGCTTCTGTTCATACCAAATCCCATTTACTTGCAACTGCTATGGATTATCACCCATTAGAGTAGGACACTCATTAGACTCATGAGCTTCCTTACAATATTCACAAACCACAGGAGTTGATTGAACCTTGGACACTTGAAGTTTTTCAAACTTTTCATTCAAGCTGTCAAACTTTTTGGACAACAGCTTTTGTTCAGCAAGCATAGCATCATTGCTTTCCAGCTTTATCACTCCTCTTTTTATTTGAGCAGGTATGCTCTTATTCTCATTCCTTGCCAGTTTCTTTATCAAGTCAATAGCTTGTTCAGATGTACTCTGCCGAATAGAACCTCCAGCTGCACTATTAATCACCAACCTTATTTCAGGAGAGATGCCATTAAAGAAGATCGCCACCTTTCTGTCATCGTCTCCCTCATAGTGCGAACATTTTCGGATAAGTTCCTGGAATCTATTTCAGGTTGCACACAGCGATTCTCCTTCAAGCTGGCAGAAGTTGGTGATCTCATTCACCAGCTGGTTGTACTTCTCCATAGAAAAGAATTCGGCAAAGAACTTTGTTGACAAGTCTTCCCATGTCATGATACTATTAGCTGGCTGCCTTTCTATCCATCTGAGAGCCCTTCCCTTAACAGCAAAAGGGAATAATCGAAGCCTGATAGCATCGGCAGACACTCTATTGTGCTTAGTAGTGTCACAGATCATCAGAAATTGATCTATGAACTCATGAGGGTCTTCATTCTCAACACCAGAAAATTGAGCCCTTTCCACCAAAGTAATTAAAGATGGCTTCAGCTCAAAATTATTTGCCTCCACCGTCGACCTGAGTATACTTGAATTTGGCCTATTGAACACCGGAGTTAGAATGGTGTCTAACAATCTTGGAGGTGGGTTATTTGCATTGTGACCTCTGCCACCAGCATTGTTGTTTTATGCCATCTCTTGTATTGGTTGTACAAGTATGTTCTTGAATTCTTCCCAAATTATCTGCTTGGCAACTTTCCTCAGTCTCCTCTCAGTCCTTGCAATTTCAGGATGAATCACAAAGTATGTAGGAGCAAGTCTACCTCGCATAAACTCAGAAAAAATGGTTAGTAGCACCAGCAAAACACAGAACAAGATAGAACAAAAATAAAAATAAAAATAAAAATAAAAATCCAATCTCAAAGATCAACGGTTATTTATAATATTGGAATTAACAATCCCCGGCAATGGCGCCAAAAACTTGATGCTCACTGGCAAGTATACCGATCGCACAAGTAATATAATGAGTAAGTAGAGTATCGTCTCCACAGGGATTGTAAACCAAGTACCACAATAACCAGTCTCCTTAAGTTGGAAAACTCAGTTGTTTTTGGAAAATAGTGAATTGATGGTAAAATAAAGACAGAAATTTAAAATATAAAATTTTCAATTTAATAAGCAAGCGTAAAAATAAAACTAGATTTTTATGAGAATAATAAAAAGCATTGCAGCTAAGGTACACGCACCATATGATCCCCACTTTAAACTTTGGATTGATTGACAACGTTCATTCAATTTAATAACTCAGACAAATTATCATCTCAAATAATTAGTTAAATCTCAATCCCTTGGCAATCTAACCCTTTAATTCAATTGGAATTCTAATCCCTTAGCAACCTCGCATGAAATTAAGCATTAATCACGATAAATCAAACGACTGCAACTCACACAAGTCTATCCCTAGAACATGCATAAATTGTTACCTTACCCCCTTTCAGAATCAAAAACCCCAATATTCCTATTACGAGCCCTAATTCCCGAATTATTATCTCCTATTAGGTTGATCAAGTCTAACAGAAATAATATCAATACGCACAGGGTAAAAATAAAATATATTAAAATAAATGAGCAAAAATAATCAATCCAGCGCAAAAATGGTTCACATAGGGTTTGTGACCCTAACTACAATAAAAGGAATTAGCCAGCCATAGACATGGCTGACATAAAATTATAAAATAGAATTCAAAATAAAATTACTAGGAGGAACGGAGAATGATCCTCTGCTCTTCTCTTCCTCACGAATCCTTGTTCTGCTCCGTCGTCAAAAAGTCCCTCCTAAAGAACCCTCGCAACGTCCTTTTTAGTTCGAAATTGCCTCCACGTTGAAGTCCGCGCGGGTAGCGCCATTCTGGCGCGGGTCTAGCGCCACTTTTTTTGCACTGGGTCGATTTCTCGCGCGAGTAGCGCCATTCTGGCGCGGGTCTCGCGCCAAATCCCTAGTCTCTGTATTTTTCCCGCGCTGCAACATCGCCAAAGTGGCGCGGGTAGCGCCAAAGTGGTAGCGCCACTTTCCTTTTTCAATTTTTCTCAATTTTCCTATTTCTTCTTGCTTTAACATGCAAAAATGATATAAAAGATGAAAAATAAACTGAAATATGAAAACTAACTAATAAAAGTAATTAATATACAAGAAATGCTCTTTTATGACTGATTTCTTATTATTTTTGGCTTGGAAAACATCACATGCCAGAGGCACATCACGGGTTAAGGGAAACATTTGAAAAAAATTTAAATACAGGGTTATATTTGTAATATCAATTATTTTTCCCATCTATATTTTACCTACACCCAAACATAGATTTCATAAAAGTTACCTAATTTTCCCGTCAAGATTTTATCAAATCAAACTACTTTTTTTATATTTTCCTACCAAACTCACATTCCAACCATTTCCCTATCCATCACATTTCTCTATTATTATAAAAATTTCTCCTCAACTAAACACTCGGTACTTAAAGAATTCAAAGATACTGATTGAACTTCGACACTAAAAAGAGATTTTAGTTTAGCGAGAAACATTGTACTTTAAAAGGTAAAGTACGGAATTAAAAGTATCAATTGAAAAATTAAGAAAGTAAATTTTATTATTAATTTTATATGTAATTTTTTTACAATTTTAATTCACATTAAAAATAAAAAAGTAAGGGTTTGAATTCAGTTTTTTATTTTTATTTTTTAAAAACAAATTTAAATTTAAAAAAAAAATTGTTTGATATTGTCTGTTTTGTAAAATTAATTTTATTTTTTATTTTTTAAAATAAAATTTAGAGAACATTTTGACTTTTAATTTTTAAAATGAAAAAATAAAAATATATATTTCATTATTTATTCTGCCAAATAATTTTTTGAAGATACAAAAAATCAAACATGCCCTAAGTTTCTAACTTTCGAGGCTTGGATCGTGAGTGAGTGGGAAAATTCATGTTGAGCAACCTTGGGATTAGGGGTGATTACCATATCCGATAATGATAAAAATAATATAGAAATAAAGATCATGATCCAATATTATAATAGGCTAGTATAGAATGTTCCATGATTTCAAAAAGAGCATTAGGAGTAGCGAATCAAGAAAAGATGCATCAAATCCATGGATAATTATGAATCACCCCTTTTGGGTTGCTTTCACAAAGTGACAGCACAAGAAAAGCATCCTTAAAACATGGATTATAGGTTGCCACGTGTGCATACTTAATCGCGTATTAATATTATATTATGGCCTTTTTGTTTTATTAGTTGTTCATTTTTTGTTCTTTAAACAAAATTGCCTTTGAAACCGCGTACAATCTGCGTTTTTTAATCAGTCAGAATTGACTATTAACCATCCATGTTTTTTAATTTTAGATCTACATTACACTAGGTGCCCAGGGAAAAGTATTTTTTCAGAGTTTATGGAAATAAAATTACTTTTACTGAGTACAAAATAAAGTCATTTTGGGATTGTAGATTAAAATTTTATAATTATAAAGATTAATATAATCCTCTAATAAATTAGAATTATAAAAATACATTGATTTTCACTACAAAACGACGTCATTTGTACTCATGACATGAGGTAACTTATCTCTATTGACTGAAGAAATATTTTATTCATTTGTTAAACTCATTGTTTATTCTTATCCATGTAAAGATTAATTAAAATATACAATATCTTCATAATACGATCTATCACGTTGAAATACCTCATATAAAGTTAAAACAAGATAACTTAGCAACTGCATTTTTTTAAAAATTGAACTGAAAGCATTTGAACATGAAAGCTTCAGTTTCAAATTTTTGTCAAGTCAGTTTAACCCAGAAGTGGTTATTTGTACGTAGAGTATCCAATGTGGTTTCGTCTTCAATGCACCATAAATTTTGGGGTTTATCCATACTCCGAGGGGTTTAAGATATCATGTAAGAATTGATCCACGACAAAAATGATTTACTTGTGATCCATGTCAAAAGGCCGAATTAATAACAAGCCAAGAATCATACTATATATTACAAAAAAAAAAAAAAAGAATCATACTATATAAGATATATTAATTATGAAAACCCTAGCTTAATAAGGATGTACAAAATTTAATTAGGGCTCCACTCCTTCCGTGTACTCATCAATAGAGGACAATATGTAAATACAATTAATAGTTTTACTCCAGATAATCAAAGTTGGCTCATGATTTTTTTTGTCTTTGTTAGTGCCCATATATTCTATAACTGTTACGTCCAAATTCTCTTCACAATTTCAAGCTCGTTACCAACAATTTGTTGACAACAAATTCAAAGAGCACATTGAACATAATGTTATGCCTGACAGATAACATTATGGTGAACATAACTTCTAAGAAGACTGCGAAGGATTTCTAAACAAAGATGGGAGGTCTCTATCAAAGTAAATCACTCGTGAACAAGTTGTTCCTGTGAAGGAGGCTGTATACTTTGCGGATGAGCGAAGGTAATTCTTTTTCTACTCATTTAAATGAATTTAATACTATTTGTGCACAACTTTCGTCTATAGATATCAACTTGGATGAGGAGGATAAAGCATGCATTTTACTTTGTTCACTGCCAAACTCTTGGGAGCACATCATTGTTTCAATTGGTACTTACGTTCATAAAATTTCGTTCAAGACGGTTGTTGTTGCCTTATTGTCTGAGGATGTGAGAATGGTAGGTTTTGAAGGTACTAGTAATGAGGCTATGATCGTTAGAGGGAGGAGTGTGGACAAATCAAAATCTGGAAAAGGAAATCGAGGGGAAGGTCAAAGTCTCATGATAAATCTGAAGTAAGGTGCTGGAGGTGCAAACAGGTTAGGCAGTTGAGAAGGAATTGCATAAACAAAAGCATGGGTCTTTGAGAAGCAGGATGATCCACCACCTTCAAGTTATGGTGCATAGAAGGATGATGGAGATAGTAGTGGGGATATGTACATGGCGTTTGACAGTCATAGCAACTGTAATAATTGGATCATTAACACTGGAGCATCGTTTCATATGACACCTTATAGGGAGTGCATCTGTACCTATGAAACATATTCTGGCAGTAAAATAAAAATGGGAGATGACACGACTCATGCTATTGTAGGGCGTAGGAAGGTAAAACTAAAGATGAATGACTAAATAGTCAAGAATCTGCCGGACGTGATGCATATTCCGGGGCTTACCAGAAATCTTATCTTCGTTGGTAGTATGGCATATGCAGGTATTAATTTCAGTAGTGACAAGTATTCTTTCAAGCTGACTCAAGGAGCTTTGGTGATTGCAACAGGAGAGCGCCATGTAAAACTGTGAAAATTGCTGGGTAGCACATTGTTCAGTGGTGAAAGCAATATTTCTGAACAGGCGAAGGAGGATAATGTTATGTTATGGAATAGGAGGCTAGGCCATATTGGAGGAAAAGGTCTGGAGACTCTGACATCAAAGAAGTTGGTGGATGAAATTTCGAGTTGCTTTATGGGATTTGGATTTTGCGAGCATTACCCGCAAAGGAAGCAAAATTGGTGTCTTTCTACTCAATAGGAGGAAGAGCTGAGGAGATTCTAGACCTGATACACAGTGATGTGTTTGGCCCCACACCTATAGCATCACATGAAAAATCAAGGTATTATGTTTCTTTTACTGATGATTTTTCAAGATATATGTGGTTATATTTTTTGCGCAGCAAGGATGAAGTGTTTGACAAATTTCGCGATTTCAATGCCTTGGTGAATAATCAGTTTGATAGAAAGATCAAGGTGTTGAGGACTGACAATGGAGGAGAGTTCTGTTCAGCAAAGTTTGATGAGTTCTAAGAAAGCAATGGGATTGAAAGCAAAAGACTACGCCTTACTCACCTCAACAGAATGGGGTGGCAGAAAGATTGAATAGGTCTCTCATGGAGAAAGAATAGAGTATGCTAAGCGGTGCAGGCTTGGTAGCTAAATTTTGGGCGAAGGCAGTGGATATTGCTTGTTATTTGAAGAATAGATCTCCTACATCGACCTTGAATGAGAAGACTCTGTATGAAGCACTGTTTGGGAAGAGGCTAGACGTATCTCATGTCAGAGTGTTTAGTTGTGAAGCATATGTGCATATACCTAAGGAGAAAAGAAGCAAGCTTGACAATAAATAAGAGAAGTGCATTTTCATTGGGTATAAGGATGACGACAAAGGGTACAAGTAGTGGAATTCTGATACTCGTGTTCAGGAAATCTAAGCCGAATGAAATTTTTCCGAAAGCTAATGAAAAGCCACAGACTATGGAGTTAGATGTGGGTTTGAAAGAGGATGTAGTAAGCTCACAAGTTGGAGTGTAAAGTTCAAATTCTGAAGCTGCTGAACATAATGTGGTTAACGATGAAGATCTGAAACTAAGGTTGAAGTTGAAGCCCCATTGCTGAGGAGGTCCACAAGGGAAAGAAGAACATCTAAGAGGTATACACCTGAAAACTACATGCTCTATGCTAGTGATGATAGTTGTGGCCTGAATATTACAGGTGATGCTCCGATCACTGTAAGACAAGCTATGAACTCGAAGGATACCAAACAGTGGGAGGAAGCCATGAAAGATGAGATGAAGTCTCATATGAAAAATCAAACTTGGAGTTATTGAAGCTACTTGTAGACCGAAAGACAATTGGTTGCAAATGGGTGTTCAAGAAAAAGGTTTGTGCCAATAGGGAAATTGAGCGATACAAGGCTCGTTTGGTTGCGAAGGGATACTCACAAACAGAAGGAGCTGATTATGGTGATGTGTTTTCACCTGTTGCAAAGTTGAATTCCATAAGACTCGTTTTGGCAACTGCATATGATCTTGAGTTAGAACAGCTGGATGTGAAGACTGCATTTCTTCGTGTTAATTGGGAGGAGGATATTTTCATAAAGCAACCAGAAGGATTTACTGTAAGAGGTAAAGAAGATCTAGTCTGCAAAGTGAATAAATCCCTATATGGCTTGAAGCAGTCCCCCATGATGTGGTATCTGAAGTTTGACACCTATATGGTGAAGCTTGGCTTTGATTGTTATGACGTTGATCATTAAGTTTATGTGAAAAGGTTAGAAGCTGATTTCTTTATTCTAACATTATATGTTGACGACATGCTACTTGCTGGAAACAGCTTGAATATGATCAGCACTGTCAAAAGACTACTGGCAAAGCAGTTTGAAATGAAAGATCTAGGCGCTGCAAATGTGATCTTGGGGATACAAATCAAGGGATAACGTGACAAAGAAAGGTTATGGTTGAGTAAACGGAAATACATAGAAGATATACTGAAAAAATTCAAAATGATTGATTGTAAACCAGTGTTGACTCTCATCTCTACTGATTTCAAGCTGTCGGCCGATTAGTGTCCCAAGACAAAAGAAGAAGAAGAAGAAGAGATGGCATCAACCTCTTATGCAAGTGCAGTTGGGAGTTTGATGTATGCCATGATTTGTACTCCTCCGGATATTGCTCAAGCACTAGGAGTATTGAGTAGGTATATGTCCAAGCCAGGAAAGGAGTATTGGACGGCGGTGAAGCATGTGTTCTGTTATCTTCGTGGTAAATCTAACCTCGGGTTACGCTATGAAGGCGTGAAGGGCTCAAAGGGGAAGACATTATTACAATTGAAATGCTTTATGGATGCTGATTGGGGAGGTGATATTGATAGTAGAAGATCTACAAGTGGATATGTTGTTTCTTCATTCGGAGGAGCTATTAGTTGGATGAGTAAGAGGAAGAGCACGATTGCTTTATCTACTATAGAGGTTGAGTACTTGGCCTTGACACGTGCTGTCAAGGAAGCTATTTGGTAGCGGAGGTTGTGTAAAAAGCTTGGCTTTGCACAAGGAGAGGTGATAGTTGGGTGTGATAATCAGAGCGCCATTTTCTTGGCTAAGAACTCAGGTTTCCATACGAGGAGCAAACATATTGGAATACAATACCATTTCATCAAAGAGAAGATTGAAGACAAAGTTATATTGCTGAAGAAGGTTGACACAGAGGCAAACAATGTTGACTTTCTGACCAAGGTAGTGATTTCAGAGAAGTTTGAATGATATACAACTGCATTGGGACTGAAGAAGTATGCAAAGCATTCACCAAGTGGGCGAATGTTGGGTATGACTCATACTTTGCATTCAGATGGGGACTCTTGTTGGCGGAATAAATAGAAAGCCAACTAGGGTCCGAGGGAGCCGGCTAGACAAGGGTGCAAGGGGCAACGCCCCCGGGCCCATGGCGTAGATGCCTGGTATTGTTGTGGGCCTCTAACTTATTACAGTTTTTTTCTTAGTAGTTTGGGCTTGGGCCCATGAACAATTGTTGTTAAAATTTTTTAAATCCTATTTATATTCCTTTGTAAATCGAGTGACTTGTAACGAGTGACGGTGAGGTGAATATAGTGACAAACTGGACGTAGCCTATATTGGATGAAACAGAACAAACATCTGTGTGAATTTCTCTTCCCTTTCTCTTTTTGTTTTCTCAATTTGTGCAATTTGTTTTCAATTTCCAACAATAAGTAAGACACTTTGAGATTTGCAAGTTATTTGTGTCATGTCGTGTCAACTCGCAAAATAAATGAGTTAAGTTCGAGTAAAAGATTTTGATCCATTTTCAAATTCATGTCATGTTCGTTTTAAATGTATTCATGTTCGTGTCAAATTTATAATATGTTATATCATGCCATGTCAACCCGAATTATCACCTCTAATCTAACTGGTTCTGCGACGATTTGAAACCACCGGGGAATGACAATTTAACCGCTTTTGAATGCGGGTTTTCTTATAGTGTCAATCCCCATTTAGAAGATCAGCATAAGCATTTCGGAGAAACGTCTTCAACCATGTGTGAATAGTCTAGTTATTCTGAACTGAGGACCGATGAATATGTAACCTTTACCGAACGTTTATCCTTTATAAATCCAATACCAATGCGTTGGCAATAAACGTTGCGAAAAAAAAAATGGAAAAAAAAAATTTAAAGAAGAAAGAACAGAAAGGTCATTCTTTATCCTGCAGTTCAGATTAAAAGAGATACTGACCAAAATGTCACTGTTCACCAACTTTTTTACCTAAATGTCACGCGAACAGTGTTATTTCCCAATCTGTCACGGGGGCAAGTTCGCTTCTGACACAAGCGACCTCGGTTTACTGACGTGTCACATTTTTAGTGGATAACAAGTATTAAATTTAAAAAAAAAATTCAAAAAAAATGAAGTTCGCCTACCAAACTTGATTAAAATATTGTTGGACCCGAGGTCGCCTGTGTCAGAAGCGAACTCTGACACCATCAGGAAGCTGACACATCAGCAAACCGAGGTCGCTTGTGTCAGAAGCGAACTTGCCCCGTGGCAGATTGGAAAATAACACTGTTCGCGTGACATTTAGGTAAAAAAGTTGGTGAACAGTGACACAATGGTCACTGTTCCAGATTAAGAAGGGATTTACCCAAACTTGGTTTTTTTTTTGATAACAACTTGGCTTTTTATTTGCCTACGTCTTTGGTGTGAGCAAAGGGGTCCCAATTTTGACTTTAATAAATTAACTGCAATGGCTAGTGCAAGAAGAAAGCTTTCATCATATTAAACTAGACTCAGTTTTGCAAAATAGACAATCATCAAACACCATCCATGGACCCCTAAATGAGCTTGCTACAGTCTACGTCCACATCAAACTTTTGCGATATATGAAAAGTTGAAAACCATTCCCAATAACATCAAACTTTTGCCATATATGAAAACCATTCTCGATATCCATTATGTCAAAAGCAAACGTAAGCTTCCACGTTGCCTTGAGTCATTGCAGCATCCATCCATGGCAAGCATAACTCGTCTAAAACTGTGTCATGTAATTAATACCAATAGCGTGGCATTAGCTTACATGACAAAAGTCTTCTAAATTCAAAATGTCATATCAAATCTTAAAGAGACTAGTCCACTTAAAAATTGACGTCAAATTTGGTGTAAGAGAGTCAAACTATTATGTTTACCACTATTATTAATTTAAGAGTATTATTATAACACACTCTTTCCAACCTTCCATAACATTTTATAATCATCTCTCTCTCTCTAGGAACACATTGATATAAAACAAAAAACCAAAGTTAGACAGACCAATGATCATTCTCTGCGAAGAACCGACACTTCAAAAATCCTGACGTGTCGTGTCCGACACTCTCTGACACTTCCCGACACTCTATTACGCGTTATAGAAATTCAAAAAAAAAATTAAAAATTGCGTTGTGTTGAGTTTTTGTTCCAACTATTAGATTCGTTGAATTACGATTACCATTTTATTGAGTTTAATATAAATATTTGAAATATCTTATGTTTTTTTGCAAAATTGATGAATATTATAAGTTTAGTTTCAGTTTTTTGTTAAATTATTGAATATTAAATATAATATATACAATATAAATTAAAAATATTATTTAATATCAAAACGTGTCCTAACGTGTCAAAATCTAACAGTTTTTAGAATTAACGTATCGAAATGTCATATCGTATCGTGTCACGTGTCTCATGTCAATATCAGTGCTACATAAATCATTGTTATGTAGTGCAATATGGATACAACCCACAAGCTTTTTAACATATAATAAGTGGCCAAATCTACGCGGCCCAAGAGCTATGCCCCACAAAATATTTCTCAAAAAATAAAAAAATTATTAAGAAGGTAAAAAAAGATATATTGTAACAATAAATAATATATCATTTTTAAATTTTAATAAATTAATATCATAATATATCTTAAATTAAATTAAATTAAAAATGAATATACCTTTCCTTACTTATTTTAGATATACATTCACTTAATTTTTTTTTTTATTAAGTGTAAATATGGCCTCTGTTCATAACACGGTGTTTAGCTAGTTTCACCGCGTCGGGTAATTTCAAGGACCCATCAATTATTGGAAGCTGGCCCTTCTGTATTCTGTTTGGCAATAATTTAAAAAACCTGTCAGCATCTGAAATTTGAATACCCCACCAATAATCCATCTGCAGAATAGTACAAAATAAATAACATTATGGGTTGGTTATACACAACCTCCTTCCGGTTTCCCTTTCACACACCACCACGGTATAACAAACCAAATATTATCTGAAAAAGGACTCATTTTCTCCCCAGCTCATTTGTACCAAGAAAATGAGATTATATTCACAAATGCTTGCTGAAATTTCTATTGGGAGGGGGTAAGGGAAATGAAGTAAATTCCTTCATTGACACAAAAAAATACTATTTTGTTACCAAGATATAATCACAGCAATCATCTTCCTCCTATTTTCTTTAAATTATGCTCCAAACATGCCAGGCATCTTAACAAGTGAAACTTAAATTTGGGGGAGATTGAAATAGAATCCTGGAACTGTTTCAGGAGATCAATGCTTTCAGCTGATTCTTCTTCCCACTCCTATTCACCATAGTATATGTTTCTGTTGGAAAGATAAGACGGAGAGAGAGTGAGAGGGACCGGTGCACATGGTTGTTTCCAAGGGTGTGGCAATAAAAGCCAATGTCATAACGACCAGCTTAAATATGTCATAAATAAGATACAACATCTCAGCTAAAGTTGAGTTCTTATATCAGCACGAAGACCCAGATTGACTTCGTTGAATCAGATGCACCACATAATATTTATTTTAACCAAGGATGAAAACTCTAAAATAGTAACGGTACCATGTTCTTCTTAGTTATGCACCTAACCTTATCTTTCCTTAAATACTGAAAAGCCAGAGGACAAGCTCCCAGGGAGAGTACCATGGTAATGACAACAAAGAAAAGATTTCAAAACACCAAAATGAATTATGATATAGCAGGCCTACCTCCAAGAATAAATTCAAATTAACAATCTATATAGTACTAAAGATCAGAAAACAAAATGTATAGAATGAACCATTCAATTTGGAATTTCAGATGCCTAGTAACAGGAGGAGTTCATAATCACTTATATACACGGAAGGAAAAAAAAAAGTGGCAAGAATAGTAATATTCAAAGGAAGATAAAAGATGGGTCTTTAACTCTTTATTCACTTCACTGACACCCCAAAACAATCCACTTACATAGAAGAAAATACATTATTCTCACGGTGATTAATCTAAGAAATGGCTAAGAATTGCAGATAAAAATCTCAAAACAGAGGTCTTACAGAGAAGAAGCAGAAAGAGGGTGACATTGAAGGAGACAGCACCATCAACTGTGCCAATTTCGTACCATGGCAACTTTAAATGGAACTCAATCCCCTCAATGATGCCCAATACACAGCCAAAAACATGAATTCTCAATCAATATTGGAAAGAAGAGTACTCCAATAAAATGGGAGTGAGTGTGGATTCTCATATACACAATCACTCAACCTATGGCTAGGAAAAATAAATAATCTTGCAAGCACTAATCACTTCACTACAACAATGACTAAACTTGTAAACCCAATTAGGCAAGTCAGTCAAATCAAAAACCACATGAACAACGATCACTCCAAGCTTAATCTTCATTCACCTTGGAGCATTGCACAATAACTATCAAATCAATTCATTCCATTACACTTGCATTTCTGAAAATCAGTTCCAGCCTCAAACCCTAGTTATTCATCAATCAATATCATACTAATCCACGCTTTCTCTCCTCCACCATAAAACCCCAAATAATCTAATTAAACAAATTTTTCATCTTCTAAGAACCTATTTCAGTTTTCCAAACCAGAAAAACCCTAATTGAATTCCTTAATTCATGGACTTCTCCACTCAAAAACTAAAACAATTAAAAAAAAAAAAAAAAACTAACCCTAAAATTTCACTAAGAATTTTCTGCTTGTCCACACACAATAACAAAGCCACAGCCATAGACAAAAAAACACACACATAATATTATATATACGAAGATCACCACCATCGCCAACCACCACCATCTTCCACCATAATTCCCAATTCAACGAGGCTCTTCGTCTCTCCGGCCAGAATTTCCGTGTCCTCCGGACAACGAAGCCAGCAAATTCAGATGTCCAGGAAGGTAATTCCCCAGCCTCGCCGCTGAAGCTTCTCCCATGGCGGCTTGTTGTTGTTGTTGTTGCTGTTGCTGATGATGAAACAACGAACCATGCTGTTGCTGCGACATGAGTTCCGGTGGTGCAGCTGCGGCGAAACTCCAGAAGTCTGGCCTGGCCGGAAGGGCCCAGAGACCGGCGGGAGTGGGAGGTCCGACTAAGGAGACGGCGGTGGCGTCGTCCTTTGCGGCGGCGTCGTCGTCGTCGGGTCGTATCCTCTTTCCGAGAATGAAGGGAGAGGGAGGGAGCAAGGGTTTGTGGTCGGAGACGGCGGAGAAGGTGGCCGGGGTGGTGCCGGTGCCGGTGGCGGCGATGATTGAAGGCTCGGCCTGGCGGAGGAGCCACTCAATGGTTTGACCGTCGGACTTGTGGCCAAGCTCACGTGTGAGCTGGAACACACGTGCGGCGCATATGATCGGCATCCGTATCCGTCGTCCGCGACCGTCGACCTTGCTGTGACGGTCCTTCGACGGAGGCTTCTTCACCACCAGAGCGCCGTTGCTAACGGCGTTAGTTATTCCGTCAGTGTTAGACATTGTGTTAAGGGAGAGAGAGACAGAGAGAGAGGGTTTAAATTTTATGATTTTGAAAGAGAGAATGAAGGGTTTTGGTTTGGTTGATTATACAAAGTTGCAACCCAAAATAGAATACAAAGAGAAGAGTAAGTAATGTAATGATTGAGTGAGAAACAATAGCTGGTGGAGACTGAAGGAGGGCACATGGTGAGTGGGCCCTTTACTTACATCCCCACAGCTCACACCCCTCTCTAACTTTCCTCTCCACTTCTATCCCCACGCGCCTTTTTATATTTACTTGTTATATGGACCATCAATTTTATTAAAATTGATTCGGTCATTCATCTAGCCAAGGTATCGGGTTATTGATTTAATCGCATGACTTGATAATTATATGTAATTTTATAATTTATATTAAAAAATTATAAACATACTCAAATAAGATAAAAATTTCAAGTATTTTAATACAAAAAATAATAAATCACATATTATTATCAAATAAAAAATCAAACAAAAATATAATGATCGTGATACGGGACTTTAGGTTCAGAAAACGATATCTCTAACTATAAATTAAGGGTTTTATAAGAGTTATGTTGTAGGAAAAATGATTGTGTAATGTTATAGAGATTCATTTTGAATGTCGTAGTTTTTTTTTTTTTTTGCTTCAAAAAGTGTGGCCCGACAAAATGTTGTATGTGTAAGAAACTTTTTTGCGTCATGTTAAATGATGAATGCAAATCCCATAAATTAATTCAAAATTTGATGCATAGTACATAATTGAGATAATATTAGTGTTGTAGGTACATAACTTATGTAAGTAATAAACAAAAAAATATTCAAATATGGCTATTATGATTTATTTTGAAAAAACCAAAAATTTGGAAAAAAAAAAATTTAGGACCGAGCCGGGTCACCGGTTTTTTTGAAAACCGGCTGGGTCGGACCGGGTCGCACCGATTCTGATGCATGGCCGGTCCGTTACTTCAACCAGACCGGTTATATGACCGGTTTACCGGTTCCCAGATCGACCCGGCTGAGTTGGTCCGATTTTAATAACTACGTGGTCCATTTACTTTATTATATATCAAAAAAAATATTTCTGCAATTATTGCATATAAGTTATTAATATTTATTCTCAAAATAATATCATTTTGAGATTAAAATATTAAAATTTATAATTATAAATATTATAATAACTCTGAAATAAATTAAAATTATAAAAACATTATGATTTTCGTCCCAAAACAATATCGTATTGGACTTATTGCAGATAATTTATCTGCTTATATACAGTAACTGCAGAAAAACACTTTTATATACAGGGGAAAACAACTATCTCATAACAGATTATATGGTTCATTTACCGTATTATATATAGGGAAAAACAACTATATCATGAGAGAGTTATTTTTTTTTAATAAGTGAATCTTTGATTTTTATATAGATTTTGTTTAATAGATGTGAGTCCTATATAAAATATGTTTATAATATAAAATACTTATCATTTACTGTATAAAAAAATAGAAACCCTTATATATATTTTAGACCCATGAGATTTTAAATGATTATAGAAGTGTATTATTTAGTACCATGTGATTATATAAATGTATCACTTAAGTCTTATGATTTAAACTCATCTTTTATATTTATTATAATTATATTGTATACCATTTAAAACCATAATTAGTTGGTTCATAGGTCTTTCTTATTTTTACAAGAATATTAAAAAATTTGATTCACTCAATAAACTTTTTTTTTTTTTTTTGTAATACTCAATCAACTTTTTGGTCACGACACTATAGAGTAGTTTGAATTAAAATCCATAGTTCTTTCTTTAGATAAGTGACATGTAATATAATTTTAATTTATAGTTGAAATTAGTGATTTAACTTGATCTTGAGTCAATCCTCCTTAATTGATGCTAATTTAATATAAGCTTATTAACAATAAATATTTACTTTTTTTTAAGAAAAAGGAAATAATATGAGCTTTTTGCATTTTATTTTATTGTCACGTTTTCTTTTTTCGATATCTCTCCTTCCTTATTAGTCATATAAGAAATATTATATTTATAAATTCTTGCAAATTATATTATGTATTATAAATAATATATAATCAAATAATATATACTACCGGTAATATAGTTTATACTCTAATCATATGTAACTAATATGTCCTTACCTCGCCAACACCTATACTCGTAGGCATAGCATGAGTGCTAGAAATTTGACTTCCTTATTAGCAGAAGTAGGAGTATAGGCATAGCATAGTGTTTTGATCTTCTGTTTGTTTGTTTTTATTTTTAATTTTTGACGATTTGTAGGGTGGTGACTTGTGAAGTCAAGAAATTAGGACGCGCTGCAGTGGAGTACAGGAATTGAAGTGGGGTTGTGACTTGTGAGGAGGGGACCCCATTCACTATCCGTACTTCTTCGTTAGAGAGTGCAACTTTCCGGTAATCTCCAGCTATATTTCATTATCCACTCTTCTTTTGCCACCTCTCATTCCTGCAGCATGTAACAAACAGCCACTTTCTTTATCACCTTATAACTATTTATTTATGCACGTAACCAAAAATGTTACGTGTTAGATAAAGAAAATTTTGCTACATTGTATAGCGAAATTTTTCCTGTTTGACACGTGACATTTTTAGTTTTAACGTGGCATATTTCGTTATATCGTGTAGCGAATTATTTGCACACATATTTCACTACACAGTGTAACGAAATATACCACGTGATATTTTGGCAAAAATTACTGTTAGCATGGCATTTTGATGTGTTTTTTTGCCAACAGTGGCACTTTGGCCACTGTTCCGATATTAGTTCTAACACTTCTACCATTTATCTTTACTTTCAAACTTAATATTCTTAACCTAGTATATTTTCTAAGAATAGTCCTATTTTATTTTTATTTTTTGAGTTATTTCACTGGTACTTATTTATACCGTGAAATACCCGATATTAGTTCACAACCCATACTCACATAATTCTCTAATAATTTCACACTACAATGTCTTGTAAATATTATGGTGCATAAATCTATATTTTTTTTTTAGTTCCGGGTATTTTTCTATACTTACTGTTTCTATCGCAGTACTGGCAGTATCAGCATTTTTTCACCGAAAATGACTAAATTCCAATAATTAACATTTCCTGCTAATATTATCATAATTATCATTATCTTTAAGTTTCGGGCAAGTTTGCCTACTGCATTTTTACCGCGATACCTTCAATATTTATTCTTTTCTTAAAAAGGTGCTTCAGCTTAAATTAATTAAAATAATAAAATCATTCATTTAATAATCTCACTTAATTATTATTTAATTTCTAAAATTATAATTTAACGGTGCAGGTCCTTACATATTTCGTATCATGTCAATTCAACACCTTTTTTTTTCTCTTTTTAGAAGAAAAATTATTACTTACCGTAACAGTACTAATAGTAATTTAGGTTCACATAAAAAATTTAACCATATGATAAACAATTTATAACTTATCTAAATTAGAAATATATTGTTATCACACTTGGCCCGATCATCGACTCTATTGAGATAACGGGTCATTGAGTCATTAGTTCAACCGGTGAATTATTGGTTGGATCATTTGAATTGGATAGCTACGTATAAATTTATATTTCATACTTTAATTTTTTTAAAAATATATATCATAAAAATACACATTTATGGGGCCTAAATCAAACATAGAAAAACAAGTACGTTGTCAATCATAATATAGAAACCTACACATCTACCCATAAAAGCAAGGTCAAAATCATCACCAAAAAACTAATGATTCAAAATGTACATCTTCGACTCAAACAAAAATAAAAGAATATGATTTAAATTATTTGTGATTAATTATGATAGAACGGCACTCCTCACAATAAGTATTTTTCTTTTTGGGTATCTGAGGAGGGCAAAGTCCAAAACAAAGAAAACTATAAAGAAATGGGGCAAAAGAAGAAGCACCCCCAAATCACAATACACAATAGGAGCTAAATCTAAAGGAACAAAGGTAAATAATTGGTAGCATTATGCCATTCCAAGGGCATGCTTTGCTAGCCAATCCGCCCCCAATTGACTGCCTTGGTATGTAACTAAAACAGGCCTGCCAATCTTTCTTTGTCCAATCTAGGATCTTCTTCTCCAGTTGGCTAAGGTTCCACAATCGTTTGCATTAAGGTTGTTAATAGTTGCCATAACATCCCCTTTAATGATGTATACTTCATGCACATGTTTTCAGCAAACTCCAGAGCTTTAAAAATACCCCATAATTCAGCTTCTTCAAGAGAGTAGATGCAAATTTTGAAACAAAAGTCCCCCTTCTGAATGCCTTTCTCATTACAAGCAATGCCTGTGTTTGACGCTCAAATTGGTTTATGGGAGCATCCTTTCAATCCCACTATCCTTTTCATTTTCCAAGACCATATGACATACAAACTAATCATAACAAATCAAAAAGTTAAAGGTGGGAAGCTTTACTCCCCCATCGACCAAGACAAGAAAAAGCACTCAGTTTATAATCCTATCGGAAAAACATATATCAAGTTGTGCCTATCGTTAATGGGTGGGTTATAAATGAACCGATAAGTTTTTGATTTTTACAAAACCAGTTGGTCGTTTATAAAAACAAGTGAAAAAAAAAGTAAAACAATAGCATAAAATAAATGAGATGATATCAACTGAAACAAAATAGCAAATTAAGGTTAATAATAATAGCTATATCAAATAAAATTAATATAGGAAAACACATCAACTATAACATATACGACATAAATCTCCAATGTCATTGAGAAGAACTAGGGTCACAATGTAGTGTTTTATTGTAGCGAATGTAGGGTCCTAACGTGGAGAAGAGGATGGGTGCAATAAAAAAAATAAATATGATTTGTAATATAGTGTGTGGCATACAAAAAACAATATGATCTAACGTTAATACAATCTATGTAGCAACACGATTTAATATTAAATAATATTTTTAATTTATATAGTGTATATTTCATTTAATAATTTAATAAAAAAGTGAAACTAAATTAATAATACCCATCAACACGTTATAAAGATGGAAACTTTAATAAAAAAAATAAGAACTGGGATGAGAAAAAGATATAATATCAGATAGAGAGATCAAATCATATTAGAGAGAGATCAGAGAGAAGGAGATACAACAAGAACGTGATAGGAACTGACAACAATGATGCTGAGATGATCTCTTATCTACTTAAGGGGAAAAAAGACAAAAAAATAAAATTGATATGATCAGGTGGAAGCTTTATTAATATATTTTAATTTTAAAAATTTTTTTTTTTTAAAAAAATAAAAAAAATTACGAAAATGCCATTTGACCGTGTCGGACACGGTCAAATTCGCGTGTCGGAATGGTTAACGTGTCGGAAAAAGTTGACCGCGTGTCCAACACCGTGTCGGAACGTGTCGCCGTGTCGGAGCGTGTCAGACACGACTCTCCCTGTTTCTACAAGTGTCTGTGCTTCCTTGAATGCAATAGTGTGTGGCATACACCGATGCATTCGTACTATCCATATGTAACTGGACAAATAAAAATAAAAATGACAGCGTGACAAAAAGGGAAGCAGTTTTGTAAATAATTTAAAAAGAATCACAACTTCGTAAATTGCTGTACCCATGAGGGTGGGGATTAATAAAAAAGCCCATGTTTAATCCCATTAGCCCATTTTTTGTCATATGGGCCCCAGGATGAGCTTCTCCTATTGGGCTTGTGAATTTATTTTCATTTTAACACCAACCTAAATGAATTATTGGAAGATTTATCGGATAATTCAGCTTCGCAGAGAAGAAAAAAAGCATACATTCACATTGCATACTAAAATTAGTATATGTTTATTTCTTATGGATTGAATATCAAAAAAATAATTATTTTCTTGAAATTCAAATTCTCTTTATGTTATTATTACAATGAATTTTTATATCCACATGATTTCTAACTTACTAAAGTAACTATACCTCCTCTATCTTGTACCAGAAAAAAGAAGAGAGGAGAGTAACTATACCTCCTCTGTATAAAGGACTGAATCTAGGTCATGAATAAAATGAATTTCACACACACTGATGTATTATTTTAAGACCATAAATGTCCTCACACTCTTTTACACACATTGTGGAGTTAGTCCTTTCCTGCGCATAAGCTTGCCATAATTAAGTGCTTCCAGTTGGTTTCGAATCCATGCAATATAGGTACAGTCTATCAGTAAGATTTCAATTGAGGCACAACTCAGTGTTACAGATATTGATATATGCATTCATATTTAATTAATCCTTCATTTTGAAAAGAGAAATAACAATTTAGAAATTACTACAACAATCTACTAAAATCACAAAATATTTTATTTTTCTAATCAGTCATTTGCAAATCTAAGTAATTTGTTCGAGTACTATGACTGTCATACAAGGAGCGGTTCTCCCAATATATATTATTATTTAGGACTGTAGTTAAAAGGAAAAAAAAAGCTCATTGTATTTGAAGCAATAATAATTGATACTAAAAACACATATAAACAAACATGTGTTTCAAATTTTAATACTATATCTTTACTATAAATTAACTCTAAATAGTTTCAATTTTTGAAAACAACATTCTTTATTAATTGTTATACACATCAGAAAAGTCATCTCCCAAAGACAATTATATTACACTAAATATTTATGGGGGATAATATGGGGATCGGTTCATTTCATTGACTATTCCCCATAATTAATGTAGTTTAAGAGCGCCAGCTATTAACCCTTTCTTCTTCTTCATTTTTTTATTTTATTTTTTATATTCATTTATTAATTCGTGATTAATTTGATTCGAGGTGGATCCCGAAATTAAAGTTTTAAATTTCTTCCCGAGACGGTACTAGGGAGGATCGAACACACGTTCTCATCCCTATTGTTCAATTTTTTGACATCAACTGAGCTATCATCATTTGATTTTTAAAATACTTTGAACCCATCCCTCCTCTCTAATGGAAATTCTTTAAATAGTTTCTCATACAATATAGAGAAAAAACAAGCGAACCTCACCTACTATTTCATGGACATATGAAGCCTATATTTTAAGGGAAATTATTGTCTCATTTTACATGAGATAACTATCTTATGCTATTCTCACATAAAAAGTTGTGCCATCACTTTTTTTTTTCTTTTTTTTTAATAGGTGGTGGGTTCCACCACATCATGGGTCTATGGTAGAAGATATTATCTCCAATAACATAAGAGAAATAAAACCCATATTTTAAAGACAAAATAGTCTTATTCTTCATGGACATATTTTAACTTATTCTTGCAAGCAACGTACAATGGCTTGTGGTTACCAAATCCTACTTTAATTACAAATAAACGTTTACACTTTACACTTTGTCAAATTGTCTAATTAATTGCCATATGGAGCTACCAAAGAGTAGAAAAATTCCAACTGGACACAAAGTTGAGCCCGAAGAGAAGTGTTCAACGGCAGACAACTTCGACTACTACCTATTCATGTAGAATACAAATACACGCATTTTGTTTGACAAAGTGAACCCTTCATTCTCACCCCTTTCAAAATCATAAGTTTCCCATCCTATAAATACATTCGCTTGAGCATATGTTTTCTCAATATCCTCCTAATTAATTAGTAGCCAACAACATCAAATAACACTCTCCTCCTTGTCGTGTGCTTAAATTAATTAGTTATATCATTCAATCTCCTGAGTTTCCCACTGCCATTTAGCAAAATAACAACACAATGTTGGATAGTGCTCCAAACATGCAGCTAACAATGGTTTCAAGCTTGGTTCTGATCATTCTGTCTATTTCATCATTGGGCTCAGCAACACTGCAGGTGGGTTTCTATAGCTCCACATGTCCATCTGCTGAGGCAATTGTCAGAAGAGAAGTCAACAAAGCAATTTCTCTCAACCCTGGAATAGGTGCTGGTCTTATTAGAACGCATTTCCATGATTGCTTTGTGAGGGTAAGTTCACCCTTCAGAATTTCCTTCTTAAACGTAAATGACATTTCAACTTCTGACTATGTAATTGGTATGCAAGTGTCTAACATTACTATGTCCTCTTCTCTGTCTATATATATATATATATGCAAACAGGGTTGTGATGGTTCAGTGTTACTTGCATCCACACCTGGTAACCCGCCTGTTGAGAGAGACAACTTCATAAACAATCCAAGCTTACGTGGGTTTGAAGTGATTGAGGATGCCAAGTCTCAATTGGAGTCAGCATGTCCTCACACAGTCTCATGTGCTGACATTATCGCCTTTGCAGCTCGAGACTCTGCTCTCAAACTTGGTGGCATTAACTACGACGTTCCATCAGGACGCAGAGATGGTCGTGTCTCCATCGGTGATGAAGTGCCAAAAAATGTACCAGCACCAACCTTCAATGTTGATCAACTTGTTGGCAATTTTGCAAGAAAAGGGTTGTCAGCAGATGAAATGGTGACACTTTCAGGAGCCCATTCAATTGGTGTATCACACTGTTCCTCCTTCTCTAAACGCCTGTACTCATTCAATGACACATACACTCAAGATCCCTCTATGGATCCTTCATATGCTGCATGGTTGAAAACAAAGTGTCCGCAATCACAGAGCAACACAGACCCAACGGTGGCACTTGATGCAGCCACGCCAATTCGATTGGACAGCAAGTACTATGAGGGAGTGATAAACCATCGTGGGTTGTTGACATCGGACCAGACATTGTGGAGCAGCGAATCAACAAGGGAAATGGTTATAAGCAATGCTAATTATAATCATAATTATAATTATAATTATAATTATAATAATAATAATGGAGCAAGTAATTGGGCTGTGAAGTTTGCAAAGGCAATGGTCCACATGGGTTCTATAGATGTGCTTACTGGCTCAGATGGCGAGATCAGGACAGATTGCAGCTTTGTTAATCGACAATAGCCAGCCGCATTATTCTTCTGAAAAACAAGAGTTGATTTGTTCCAATTAAGTTGCATATATATTTTTTTCCTTCGTATGTTTATGATTTATGGACTAAATGATGTTTAATTACTTCATTCTTTGAATTTTGTAATAATTGAAGTTTTCAGCCTTGTCATCAATTCAAGTGTAAATCCCACTGGGATGTATTTCTTGATCTGTTCTTATAACCTAGTCATTTTACTTTTGTTATTTTATTTATTGCTAAAAAAAAGATTTGGGGTTTGTCATTTTAAAAAACATAAGTTATGTCATTTTAGGAGAGAGAGATAGACATAAAAAATGAAAATCATAGGAGAAAGAAAGTGGACGATTTTTTTTAATTTAAATTTTAAATAATTTGTGTGTGTGTGTTTATCTCTCTCTTAAAATGACATAATTTTATGTCATTTAAAATGACAAACACTTTACCCAAAAAATATTTTCCTACTTTTTTGTTTGAATTATATGGTGGAATCATTAAAAATTTCCATCTTCTTTTGTTTTGGTTGTACATGATTATGTTCTATTTGACATGGTGAAAATAAAAAAAATAAAGAAAAATAAAAAGGGCTTTTCAAAGAAATCTATATTATTGAAAAAGAATTATGCTTTCAAACACTCAAGTGCATGTGTTGATGTAAACGGCCGTAGGTAATTAGCTAGAGTTATTTTCGAGGGACTTTTCTTTTCTCTGATGTTCAAGTCAATGATGTTGAGTTTTCGTAGAAGAATGTGCATATTGTAAGAAAAAATAGAATTAGGATTACATGAAATTAGAATATCAAAGGTTTAGCTTACTTATTGAAGATATGATTTTTGGTATCTCAAAAGATTGTCTTACTTGCTCCGATATTCCTGCAAGGTTCAAAGGATTAGTATCTTCCTCTATAGTTCACGTCACTCCTTGTTCACAACAATTTATAGGGTAAGATGTAGATCGATTGTTTTCCAACTTACCACAAATGCAGTGGAGACCTAGCCAAATTTATTAGTCTTAACCCCCTTCCCATCATAGACATATGGATTAGGCCTATCTTGTTATTCGTATTGGTCAATGTTATAGATATTTAAACCCAAACAAAAGGATCTCTTAATTAAGCGGTCTTTATAGTGCACCCCTTTATAGATATTGACTTAACCCATATTTTTTAAAACAAGAAAAATTATAATTGTTTGCAACCCACAATAATTACAAAAATTCTAGCATTTTCCCACTTGAGAAAAATCATTTGTATAATTTTAATTTTAAAAGAAAACAAGTTATTTGAAAATGACTCTTTGACTAAGGACTAATTTTTTTAATGTGATAATATTTGAAGAAAACTCATGATCTAAGGTGTGATATTAAAATATGACTCAATCCAATTAAAGTCAAACAACAATGAACGAGTTGGAAATTACATCCATTATTGATATAAGACCTTCTACGGTAACAAATGTCATTTGACTCCATCAACTAGTCATTACATTAGTATGGAGTGTAGCAAGAAAATAGCATACTTTATGATCCAACAACAATCAAACTATTATTTTCTTTGTCAGTCCTCACTATTACTCTCAAATGACTTAGAGCTAGAGAAATTGAGTGAAAATCATCATACACTTGAATATGATGTCAACCACAGGCCTAGTGGTCCTAAAGATCCAATTTTCATGGTACCACTATCTCACAAGCTCCAATATAGTGTTAACCATAGACATGATTGTCCTGACGATACTGAGTTTCAAAATCTCATTATCATGCCTCAAACTTAAATATACTATCATCCACAAACATGAAGGTTTTGACGACATTGAGTTCTAAAATCTCATCATCATGCCTCAAACTCCAATATAATGTCAACTACAGGCATTGTAATCCCAATGACTTTAAGTTTCAAAATCTCATTATTATGCCTCAAACTCCAGTATTGTGTCAACCACAAATATGGTGGTTCTATTGACACTAAGTTCCAAAGTTTCACAATAGATATACATTAACATATATACTTAAACATGTATAACAAAAAAACTCAACTCAAGTTGTCAGCTGGGGGATACCCTGAGTTATAGTCGGAAAAAAAAATTCAACGCATAATCAATTACTCACAGTGAAAGGAATACGTCAACTAAACACCAAAAGTGTCTAAACTAAAAGGTGGAACATGATAAGTAAATAGCAAAAACTAAACCCCCAACTACGTACTTCAAAAGAACTCACAATGCCCATGTTCACAATATGCATTCAAATGATCTCTCTTCATACATACATATATATATATATATATATATATATATATATATATATATATATATATATATATGCTCAATAATTATCTCATTCATATACAAGACAGGAAAAAAGAATCTACTCCCATTGACCATGAGGTAAATACACGGGCTAAACTAATTTTCCTTGAAACTCAACGAAGTCACTACCTTATCAAATCATCATTAAAATAAAATATAATAATTCAATATTTCGAGACTTTAACATTAAATTCATTTTTCCATCACAAAAAATAAAATAAAATCCTTATTAAGCATTGTGGAATTAACTAATTAATTTAGTTAAGTGTGAGTACAAAGAATATTCATACCATAAAACCAAAGGGAACTTGCTCTTAATGTCAGTAATTAGTTTGGCCATAAAGATGTGGGAATTAGTTATTGGGTATACATGTAAGATTGGTGAGAGTGTTCTAGTTACTGATGGAGGGTAGCTATAACATTGTTGCTGCATTTTGATGAAGTTACAATATTGAAAAAATTAATCCCAAACTATCTTTTGATACTGTAAAATTATCTTTTAATTATGTTTTCGTACTTAGTCAGTAGCTTTAGCTTAGTTTATTTATTAGTTATGATTTTAGGTCATAGTTTAGTCCCTAATCATTATTTTACGCTTATTGCTTCACTTAGAGCCGTAACTTTATATAATCTTCGTATGAACAATACTTGGACTCACACATCCCTTTATTACTTGTGACACATGCCCTTGCTGCGTATTTGTGTGATTATTATTTGATTGTGAAACTGTACAACACGAATAACCTACAAAAAGATTAACTGGGGTCAATTTCGGGTTCGTGGGTTGACACGCGACGCGATATGAATTTTTTTGGGTTAGATTTTGCCAACATGAACATAGCACGAATTTGAAAACAGGTTGACTCGAACATGAATTTTTCGTGTCATGTTCGTGTCGTGTGAGTGGGTCGTGTTGAACATTAGGGGTGATAATTTTTGACATGATACGAACGCTAGACAAAAAATTCGTGTTTGGGTCGACCAATTTTCAAATTTATGTCATGTTTGGGTTGGCAAAAGTTGACTCGAAAAAATTGGTGTCATGTCATATGTCAACTCGCGAATCCATAATTAACCGCATTACATTTTATACTGGTTATTCTTGTCATTTCATGTTGTAGAAATCCACATAATAAGCAATACCCTATGAGTTTGCGGGTTATTCGTGTCGTGACGTCTCAAACTGCAAAATAAGCAGATTGTATTCGTGTCGAAGGTTTTAACATTATTTCAAATTTGCGTTGAGTGTATTCGTGTTAGTGTCGAACTCATGTCGTATCGTGTCAATTTGAACTGCCTCCCCTAAATTTTATTCTTTTCCTATTTTCATTTTTCAACACCTTTTATTCTCTTTTTTGACGAAAATTTATTATTTACCCTGACGGTACTAATAGTAATTTAGGTTCACATAAAAAATTTAACCATATGATAAACAATTTCTAACTTGAATCTAAATTAGGAACACAATGTTATCAGACTCGACCGGGTCATCGACCCGGTTGGGGTATCGGGTCATTGAGTCATTAATTCAACCGATGGGTTATGGGTTGGACTGTTTGAATCAGATAGATAAATATAAATTTATATTTTATACTTGAATTTTTCAAAAAAAAAAATATAACATAAAAACAAACATTTATGAGGTCAAAATCAAAAATAGAAAAACAAATACGTTGTAAGTCATAATAAAGAAACCTACACATCTACCCATAAAAGCAAGGTCAAAATCATCACCAAAAAACTAATAATTCAAAACGTACATCTTCCACTCAGACAAAAACAAAAGAATAAGATTTAAATTATTTGTGATTAATTATAATAGAAGGGAACTCCTCATAAGAAGCCTTTTTTTTTTTTTGGTATTTGTGGAGGGCAAAGTCCAAAACAAAGAAAACTACAAAGAAATGGGGGCAGGAGAAGAAACACCCCCAAATCACAATACACAATAGAAGCTAAATCTAAAGGAACAAAGGTAAATAATTGGTAGCATTATACCACTCCAAGGGCATGCTTTGTGTTGGCCTTGTTAATGTTTATGCAAGAACTGCAAAATTATACGTAACCACAAGTAATATAGGGTCTTTGAGCCCCAGTTGTCGTTCCCACAAGGATCTTGACAATGTGAATTAATTACAAAAATTGTAAATGCTAAACTGAAGAAAAATAAAAATTATCCACAAGGGGAACAAAAAATGAAAAATAACTGAAATGCAATGTATAGACTTCTTTTTGTATTTTTCTAAGTTACTTGTGAATTGTTGATTTATATGAAAAGAAAATAAAGATACAAAAATAACTTCAATCTATTTTTTTTTTTTTTTTGGCTTTCTGGACTATTCTATATGTTGTTCATTTTAAAATGCAGTCAGGAAAATTGTTAGAGTATTAAAATCGGAAAAAGCAAGAGATAAGATTGGGTAAAAATATTTAAAAAAAAATCAGGTTAAGCTTTCGGTTAACCCTTCCAACAGCAATGAAAGAAATGCTAATTACAAATTGCTCAATTCAAATTCCCAGTTAACGGATCACTTTTTTTTATTTTAATCTCTTAAAATCATTTTATCCACAACCTTCATTCACACATCTCTTGCTAAATGCAGTGAGGACTCGTGTATTTCAAGTCCAAAGTTACGTGGTGGATGCCCTCATCTTTAAGTGACAGCCCTTGAATGATCTCTCATTCAAGCCCATGTGTTTAATGCATTTTCCAGAAGCAGCTACCTCTCGATAACTTCTTCCTAATTAAACATTTAACAATAGGCCTAAATGAAAAATGTTTAAACAACAAGCATGGCATTAAACAACTGAGAATCAAAATTTAACAACAGTAATTAGCAAGCATTCAACACTGAGGTTCGGGTAACCTAGACGCAACCTTCAAAGGTTTAGCTCATCATACCCGTAAGGGTTGAGCTACAAAAACAACAAACAAAAATTAAAAAGAAATTGCAACTCAACTAGAAATCACTATGCAGAAGCTATAACCACAAAATAACTCTGCTACAGTGCTCAGAAACAAAATTAAAACTACTCAGCAAAATAAAATTGAAGACAGAAAAGAAAAGAGAAGACTAGAAAGAAGACAAAGTAGAGCCTTGCATGGTGCTAATTGCTCCATTTATAGTGCGCCTTCTACACACGCATGGGCTTTGGGCCGTTCGTCAGCATCCACACGCGCTCCTCTTGTAAAAATCGTGTGATTCCTTTGCAAAGACAGCAACCACACTCCAAAAATTGCTTCAGCCAACAATCCTAACAAACTCCAGCTCACCCAATCAGTTATAGGTAGTGTTTGGCATTTTCTTTTGAAAGGAAAATGGCTAAGGTCAGTGTTTTGGGTTGAACGCTCAGCTTAAGGGACAATGGTTGAAGGCCTAAGGCTCGATGGATAAACAAAAATTAAAGACCAAGTGTGGCTTGGTGGTTTGATTTGTAAAGAAAAATCAAGATGGAAAGATGGTCAGTGTGAAATGATGGCTGGTGTGAGGTGTGGTTCAAAGGTGCACCCAATGAGAAAAAAGGCTAGGGTTCGATGATGCATGTGAGAATGAGAGAAAGAGGTCAGGACTCCATCAGTTGCAATACTGATTATGGACTAGATTGAGCCACGTCTACCCCTCAGCTTATCTTTTCTTTCTTCTTCCAGCTTTACCCTTGGGCCATTGCTTAAGTGGACTTGTCTCTCAAATGCAAAACTTTTGGGCTGTAGAAACCTGAAATGCCAAAATTATAACCCATTACTTCTAGTTTACCCAAAATATTAAACTTAACTGAAAATGGGTTAAAATTAACATCCAATTCTTTCCTTTTTATCTTTTAAGCTCAACAATTATGTGATTTAAGTCTCAATTCAGTTTATAATCCTATCGAAAAAACATATATCGAGTTGTGCCTATCGTTAGTGGGTGGGTTATAAATGAATTGATAAGTTATTGATTTTTACAAAACCGGCCGATCGTTTGTAAAAACAAGTGAAAAATAAAGTAAAACAATATCATAAAATAAATGAGATGGTATCAACTGAAATAAAATAGCAAAATAAGGTTAATAGTAATAGCTCTATCAAATAAAATTAGGGAAAAGTGTCTATACTTTTAAATTACACAACTTACATCCTTTCACTCTCACAAAGAGGTGGGACCCACAACTTTATTTTTTTTTTGTCAACTCTCTCTCCTCCTTTATCTATCTTTTTCTCTCTTTTAAAATGACACAACTTTACATCCTTCAAAATTATACACACTTTTCCCATAAAATTAATATAGGAAAACACATCAACTATAACATATACGACATAAATCTCCAATGTCATTGAGAAGACCTAGGGTCACAATGTAGTGTTTTATCGTAGCGAATGTAGTAGAGAAGAGAATGGGTGCATTACTTAGATGGAAAGGCCAGCTAGTTAGCGCTTTTTAGTTTTTCCTTTTATTTATATAAAAAAACAATGTGATCTAACGTTAGTGCAATAGTGCGTGGCATACACCTATTTTCACTCAATGGCCAAAACCTGCCTTTAGGAAGTTCATCAACTTTTCAAGCTATTCAATAGCTATCAACTAGTCCATTTAACACTACACTTACCAATGACTACTAACCATCATCAAAACCATATTAAACAAACCTCTAGAATGCATTTTTCACATGAAGGTCATATCCTAGCATTAATGGTTCGTCGAATTTTCATACTACCAATGACCACTACATACACCATTTAACTCTAAACCATAAAAGAACATATCCCATCATCAAAAAATAACAACCAATCATGATTTTCCGTAACCAAAAATCCTTCAAAATCTCATGAAAACCTAAATTCAAACTTCACATTTCAACCGCTTAAATTGCAGTTTCTTACCTTAGTTGTGTTCCAAATCACCAAAGCTTTAATCTCCAAGCTTTAAACCATCAAAAACTACTCATCCAAACCTCTTGAATGAACAATAACCGAAGCCATGAAGGATGGAAATCTCATCATCCAAGGCCTTTCAAGGTGAACTAAGTATAGGGTTTTGTTCCTAGGATCGTAAGCTCCAATTTTTGTCAAAGGAGTTAGGTGTTTTAATGGCTAAATAAGGTTGCAGAATTTTGGAAGAAAGCAACCATGTAGTCACGACTAGGTGCGGGTTCGAGGAAGAAGAAAGAAAGAAATGAAATGATTTCTAATTGCTCAAGTCTTATAACTTAAGAAAAAGTTGACTTTTGACTGTAGTTATTAAAAATTGCAACTAGATCCCTCAAATGATTTTACTTTATAACTTAACCTACAAACATAAGCACTCGTCAATGACATCATTTAAAACCCATGAAATTTCCCAAATTTCCTTATTATTTCATCAAAATTAAGTTTAGGCCAACTTTTGCCTATTTGCAAATTAGCCCCTAAACTTTTTCATATTTGCACTTTGACCCTGTATTTTTCCATAATTACTTTATTGTCTCTAATTGACTTGATTGGCAAGAATTGAATTCTTATTCATATTATCATATTAATCTCATGATTATCTTATCATTCCTTGTGATATATTCCATTTACACAAAGCTTAGTACTGTGGATTATTATAATATGTCCCCTCGATATGTTTCGGTACTTGGATATTGAAGACACTGGCCAACGAATGTAATCCATTAGAGAAACTATCACAATCAAGGGAATAAATAATTGATTGAGTAACAGAAACCTCATCAGTCAATTATTGATATTCTACAAAGAGGCGATACATATTCATGTTATATATATATATTATTGATCTTAGAATACAAGTTCGGGCTTTTAATGGAGCGGCACCGAACCAGATATTCATTTATTGATTATCAAGAGTCTTGATTAATAATAGATGATAGAACCCTTGGCTAGCTCGAGATAAGGGATAAGGCATTGTCTGTTGATGATGACTAATGAGTTACATGATCTTGGACTTTGGGTTCTAGTTTGTACTCAAGATCAAGTGGGAGATTGTTGGGTTTATGCTCTTTTTTTAAAAACTCAATTGGACTCAGTATATGAAAAGAGCTTATAAAATTTAGAGCCTAAAAAGCTTAGGCTAGGATTTGTTGGTAACTATATATATTCTCACTTTTAGTCATTAGCCCCTAGGCAACTGTTGTTGTTGCTGTTGCTGAAGTAAGATTAGTTTTAATAGTGAGAGAGGGCTCATACACTAGCCCCTATTACCCTTTAAGGATAGTTGGGAAGGTTTGCCATAAGCGAGCTTTAACTAGGTGGTTATTCGTGTTGAAACGCTAATCAAGCTAGTTCGAGAAGCCACGTATGTACAAGGGGATCATCTCAAATCTGTGTTACAAAAGATAAGCTTCTATTAAACTAAAATGATGATGATCTAAAACATTCAAAACCATAAGCAACGATCTTAGCGCTTCCGCAGACCCAATTATGCCCAACACAAGGTATCTCTCCAAATCATGGATTTTTTTTGCTCCATGCCTGCACATGTTGTCGCTCCAAATATTGTATTTTCCTTCTCAATGCTCGCACATTTTGTCGCTTCAAATTGGAGTCATGATTTTTTTCCTCCTTTTGGAGTTTTTCCCACGTTATTACTTTTATTATCTCTTTGTTTTTTTTTTTATTATTGATCAAAGTTATTATTGAAAAATTAACATTGATTTAAATCCAAAAATTTTATATAACTCAATTCACCTCACTCTTAAGTTCATCTAGGACCAATAAGTTGATAAAATTGAGCTCAAAGTTACTACATGAAAGCTATCGTAGAATGCTCTAGTATCGGCAGTTTAGATATAAATTGAGCTACAAAATATGGATTTCGATGTTCTTTACCTTTATGGAAATCTTAGATAAAGAGCTATAACATTTTTTATGTCAAGACCTACAAAATATGTGCTATCGTGGAATTCAATCTAGTCTTAGTATTTTTTGTCTTCTTTTTTATTTTTATTCAATTTACATTTTTTTTCTTAAAAATTAATTATTTTTAAATGACTTAACTTGCTATCCTTGAAAATAGGATGGATTCACCTTTCTAACTCATTTTACCAAAATATATATTACCTTATTTTTATTATAATGGTGACGGGTCACAACGGTTGAACCCGCCACCCTAACTTTAGCACCCTGCACATGTTTTTTGAAAAAAAAATGTTGCAATTGGACATTGACATAAACAAAAAGTAAAGGAAGCATGAAGCTGAAAACAGAGATGATGTTGAACGGGGTTATGTTCATTACTTTGACCATCTATCCATTATTATGGTGCTACAAGAGGGCAAGCTATTGTTATAGAAAGTTTATTTAATTTCTTTGTAAATAAATGTCAAGACTTAATCAAGGTGTACTAGTTAAAGGCAACATGCAGCCACCACCAAAAGAGAAGAAAAATTCCCAATGGACTCAAGCTGATATAGGCATCACTCTTTTTCCAAAAGTCGATATGATATATTTACCTAAAATAATAGTTACAGTTGAGCCCGAAGAGAAGTGTTCAACGGCAGACAACTTCGACTACTACCTATTCACGTAGAATACAAATACACGCATTTTGTTTGACAAAGTGAACCCTTCATCTCATTCTCACCCTTTTGAAAATCATAGGTTTCCCATCCTATAAATACATTCGCTTGAGCATAAGTTTTCTCAATCTCCTCCTAATTAATTAGTAGCCAACAACATCAAATACCACTCTCTTCCTTGTCTTGTGCTTAAATTAATTAGTTATATCATTCAATCTCCTGAGTTTCCCACTGCCATTTAGCAAAATAACAACACAATGGTGGATAGTGCTCCAAACATGAAGCTAACAATGGTTTCAAGCTTGGTTATGATCATTCTGTCTATTTCATCATTGGGCTCAGCATCACTGCAGGTGGGTTTCTATAGCTCCACATGTCCATCTGCTGAGGCAATTGTCAGAAGAGCAGTCAACAAAGCAATTTCTCTCAACCCTGGAATAGGTGCTGGTCTTATTAGAACGCATTTCCATGATTGCTTTGTGAGGGTAAGTTCACCCTTCAGAATTTCCTTCTTAAACGTAAATGACATTTCAACTTCTGACTATGTAATTGGTATGCAAGTGTCTAACATCACTATGTCCTCTTCTCTGTCTATATATATATATGTAAACAGGGTTGTGATGGTTCAGTGTTACTTGCATCCACACCCGGTAACCCACCTGCTGAGAGAGACAACTTCATAAACAATCCAAGCTTACGTGGGTTTGAAGTGATTGAGGATGCCAAGTCTCAATTGGAGTCAGCATGTCCTCACACAGTCTCATGTGCTGACATTATCGCCTTTGCAGCTCGAGACTCTGCTCTCAAACTTGGTGGCATTAACTACGACGTTCCATCAGGACGCAGAGATGGTCGTGTCTCCATCGGTGATGAAGTGCCACAAAATGTACCAGCACCAACCTTCAATGTTGATCAACTTGTTGGCAATTTTGCAAGAAAAGGGTTGTCAGCAGATGAAATGGTGACACTTTCAGGAGCCCATTCAATTGGTGTATCACACTGTTCCTCCTTCTCTAAACGTCTGTATTCATTCAATGACACATACACTCAAGATCCCTCTATGGATCCTTCATATGCTGCATGGTTGAAAACAAAGTGTCCGCAACCACCGAGCAACACAGACCCAACGGTGGCACTTGATGCAGCCACGCCAATTCGATTGGACAACAAGTACTATAAGGGAGTGATAAACCATCGTGGGTTGTTGACATCCGATCAGACATTGTGGAGCAGCGAATCAACAAGGCAAATGGTTATAAGCAATGCTAATTATAATCATAATTATAATTATAATTATAAATATAATAATAATAATAATGGAGCAAGTAATTGGGCTGTGAAGTTTGCAATGGCAATGGTCCACATGGGTTCTATAGATGTCCTAACTGGCTCAGATGGCGAGATCAGGACAGATTGCAGCTTTGTTAATCGACAATAGCCAGCCGCATTATTCTTCTGAATAACAAAGAGTTAATTTTTTCCAATTAAGTTGCATATATATTTTTTTCCTTCGTATGTTTATGATTTATGGACTAAATGATGTTTAATTACTTCATTCTTTGAATTTTGTAATAATTGAAGTTTTCAGCCTTGTCATCAATTCAAGTGTAAATCCCACTGGGATGTATTTCTTGATCTGTTCTTATAACCTAGTCATTTTACTTTTGTTATTTTATTTATTGCTAAAAAAAATTTGCGTAGTTTTTTGTTTGAATTATAGGGTGGAGTCATTAAAAGTTTCCATCTTCTTTTGATTTGGTTGTACATGATTATGTTCCATTTGACTTGGTGAAAAGAAAAAAAAATGTAAAAAAGGCCTTTTCAACGAAATCCATATTATTGAAAAAGAATTATGCTTTCAAACACTCAAGTGCATGTGTTGATGTAAACGGTCGTAGGTGATTAGCTAAAGTTATTTTGAGGGACTTTTCTTTTTTGTGGTGTAATAGTAGGAGGTTTGTGGGTGTTGATGAGATGGAAATTCGTTCCCATCTGAACTGATTTTGTTAGCAAAATCTCATCCGATTCGCATTCTGACATCTATTTTGCTACTAAAAGACGTTCCAATCAATAAGAACGGAAATATTGGAAAGGGAACGAATTCCAGCATACTAATATGATCCAACAACAACCAAACTATTATTTTCTTTTTCAATAATCAGAATTACTTTCAGCAATAATAATTGATACTAAAAAACACGTATAAACAAACATGTGTCTCAAATTTTAATACTACTAGTATATTACCCGGGCGATGCACAGGGGAAAAGATAAAAAAATTTGTCGTCCGCCATGGTTGGTTAAGCGCATTGCAAACCTTATACTTACAAAAAATTGTGTTGCTATTTTGTTCTATATTTCATATGGAAAAAAACTACAGCATTGACACAAAACTTTGCAAATATAAACCACAAACAAAAATCTGCTATTTAATTTTGCATACAACTACATCATAATACACAATAATACGTTATAATACACCATGTTAACATGACGAAGGGATATAAAAAGAAAAATGCATACAACTCATTGCTAACTATAACATCAATCAACAAAATCAAGGCAACAATAACACCAAGCAAATATGAAGTTAAAAGATCAGCTTTTACCTATAATATGAAAATGCTATTCATTCAGTGTCATTTCGTTGCAATCATTTGAGGGATGAGTTCAACACTTACTAAATATGACATTTCCTGTGTGATTTTCGTTCCTTGTGCTTAGGATAAAGAAGGCAAAATCTCATTAAATAAGTAAAACTAATATGTTAACACCCAAAAGTAATAGTATCAGCAAAAAAAAAAAAGATTGGAATAAATTTTTTTTAGGACAAAAAAAAATGTTGTTTGAACGGGATTTGAATGCAACTTAATCAAATAAGCATGTATAAGTCATATTTTTTTGCTTACATTGCAACAAATGCATCTAAACAGAATCAAATCAACTACACTAATCTTTTAGATAGACTTTCATTTGCAATCACGTTTAAAAAATAATAATAAATAATTTTTTTTTGCAAGGATTTGTGTCGTTAGTATTTGGAATTTTATAAATTTGTATTTACAAAAATTAAAATCAGATTTAGGAATTTAATTATAACAGAAGAAGGATGAAATTTTAATTTAATTATAAAAATGTGTTGGTGGGCCGACCTTCCGGGGCGAGCCCAGTTTACCACCTCTGACTATCAGCATGTAATAGATTTTATATTTATCCACAAAAAAGGTTTTTATACTTGCGTCTAGGTTTTTATATTTTATCTCAGAGATGAAATTTCATTTATTACAATCAGGTTTATAAAATAATAACAAATAATTATTTTTTTCGCAAGGATTAGTGTCGTTAGTATTTGGAATTTAACAAATTTGTATTTACAAAAATTTAAAACAGATTTAGGAATTTAATTATAAAAAAAAGAAAGGTGAAATTTTAATTTAATTATAAAAATGTGTTGGTGGACCGGCCCTTCGGACCGAATCCAGTTTGCCACATCTAATTTTCAGCATTTTATATCAGCATTCAATATGTTTTTATATTTATCAACAAAAAAAGATTCTTATAGTTACGTCTAGATTACTATCTATCTATGTTTTCTATATTTGCCTCTAAATCAACTCTTTGAGGTGTATGTATTTGTGTAGAGGTGGCAATTTGGGTTGACCCGCCCCGACCCGCCCCGCTACCAACCCGTTAAAAACGGGGCAGGACGGGTTGACCAGCCAAAAAATATGGGTTGAAAAAATGAACCCACCCCGTTTTATGGTGGGTTGCAGGTCAACCCACCAACTCGCCAATTAAAAAAATTAAATAAAATTCAAAAATAAATTATATTTTATAAATTTTTTAATATTATTTTATTTTGTTTCTCACTTCTCTATGTTTTTTTAGTCTCAATCTTAAATGTATACTAATATTTGTCAAACATTCTTTAGGAATTTATATATAGATAACATTTGTCATAAATAAAATTGTTATTCTTTATTTTTTCTAGGAAGTACTAAGATAAAAAAAAATTGAATATCACAAAAATTTAAGGACTAATAAAATACTACCTAATTGTAAAAAAAAAAATAATTTGTAACCCGGCGGGTCAAGTCGCCCCGCGGCGGGTTGAACCCGTTTTGACCCACTTCTAGGCGGGGCGAGTTGAGGTGGGTTGGTGGGTTGAAAATCTCAACCCAACCCGCCCCGTTTTGGCGGGTTGACCCGCCGGGCTCAACCCATATTGCCACCCCTATATTTGTGACTTATATATTAGATAAAGAGTTGACAAATATTTGAGTTAGTATGTTTAATATTATAAAAAACTCTCCATAGTTGAAGTTGAATGTGGTAATAAGAAAAGACCATTCAGTAGCTTAATTGTGTAATAGCCCGTTGTACACCGGTATTGTTAACATTAATTATGATATTAAGCGTAGTTACAATCACAGCAATTCATTTATAAAAATGCGAATAAACTTTTTTCGATTATTACGCGAACATTTACAACTATAAAAAAAATGTAATAATAAAAAGTTGTGACCGTAACTGTAAACTCTTGCGGAATACTTATTTAAACTATTTTTATGTCTTACTTTACTTATTATAAGTTACTAAGGGGTTCCTATAAACCCACTTAGCCAATTTCTCAACTTTACGATTTTACCTTTCCAAACATGGTTCACTAATTATTTTTCTGCGAACACACCGCTTAAAACCAGACTTTCCTCTCGGGTTATATTTTTTTCTTACTTAATTCCCTTTCTAAAAAGCTATCACACGCTTTAATCGGAGATCGTTTGCTCCGGTTATCGCCGTTTGAAGTTGGATAAGCAAAACAGCCAACCAACCCCAAAACAGCTCAAAACCTCTCTCACTCCAGAATTTCTGAAGCAAATCCACTCATCCAATTGTTCTCAAATTTTTATTCTACAAACTAGACATCTCAACCTTCAATTTGATATATCATACTCTTAATTTGACTGAGAAACGAAGCGGGAATTAATTTCCCAAAAACTGCCAGAAACAGCCCCTGCATAAGGGGGTTCTGGACAGTCTGTGTTCAACGACTCCTACAGGGCTGCGTACAACCCAGCATTTTCTCATATTTTAACACCATGTAGGGGAAATCTCAAGATTTAAAATGGCATATGGTACGACCCAATCGGACCTTTATGGAGGGAGATATGTTCTCCCGAAGTTCGACTAAAATCTGCCAATTCTACAGAAAATTCGTCTGAGTTTCCTTTGTTTTTCTTAAAATCTCCAAATTTATATAACCTTTTTAGTATCTCAAATGTACCTAATAACCAATGGGTGGCACGCACAAGGACCAACAATGCCTTGGGGGTACTTACAACCCAACTCAGGATATAGTTATTACACAATTCATAATATATGGCTCACTTTATAAACCTTTAGCTTGTATTCAATCACCCAAGTCTATTTACATGCAACTTTCTCAATATACAATTAATCATGATCCTAAAGTAGGCCTAAAGTCCTTTCATCATATTACACATGATTCATGATTACATCAATTCAGGTACCACTTACAACTCCATTGAACATATTACAATTCCTCTTTAAAATAGACAAGATAATACTCCCTAAATAACATGGTGTTCAAGAATACATTTCGACAAAATATACATTATGAACAAATAATGACCATGCTCCCAATCATATACATTATTCATGATCTAAATACAGCCTAGGCCCAACGACCATCTAAATGCAAAACATAAAAGTCCTCCCACGACTCGTCCTATGGCTTCTTGCCCGCCGCTCCTGTGCCACTGCTACCTCCTGAAATAATGCCCCCAAGACGGGGTGAGATATACAGATATATCTCAGTAACCCAGAGGTTCTGGAGAAAACTCCGCCCAATGGTTCACTTTGATGCATATAAGTAATATAAAACAACCACTTTCAAAACAGGATATAGCAATGGATTTAGAGAAACTGGGGAATATCGGGATATAAAATACGGCGAAGCGGGATGGTAGCTACCAATACCACGTAACGTCCTCGGCATATATAAGCCTACGGGTATCATCCAAGGTGTGTTCCAAGAACCACAACCAAGGTACCCCTTCCATTCATATACACCCGACACTTTCTAGTGTGCTCCTACCCGGATGACACACCACGACCCTAGGTCAACTGGAACTCCCTCTCGGAGACCTATCCAGTGGAAGTCCACACTGCCCGAAGGCTACACTGTCTACTGGCCAGAGACTCGGTACATAAGTACCCTCATAAATACTACATGCATGCTCATGTTATTCTACACTACTCATATACACTTCCTACCATCACCCTCAACCGGTATGGTGGAACACACAAGGGGAACAAGCCCCAGTACAAAGAGGTTACCTCAAATGTCTTTCACTTAGCTCCAAGCAGCTTAGGTTCCAAGTTTGTTACTCAACAGAACGCCTACACATAGGACGTTCCCAATTACTCAAAGTTCACAAAACGCATGTCAATTCACAATTACATATGCATTAATCCAATCACTTACCTCAACCCAATTGGTCTGGGACCAAGGGCAATCCACCGATTCACGGTTCGGGATTCAAATCGATGTACGGCAACCTATACAACCATGTACAGCCATCAGTATACGTCAATTGTATCAAAACGTGAAAAACCACAAAATCACCTCCCCTCCCTTGGAAGGTTCGGCCAAACAAGGCCATTTTTTAAATTTATTTTTCTAAATTTTCTTTCTCATTTTATTACACATCCTTAGGTTGCCAAGAGGCTAATTCAAGTGCCGTTTTTTCGTTTTACGTCTTTTAAGCATCGTTTTGCTTAATAATTCACTCTAGGTTCCTTTTAACCATTTAACACCATCAATATTTTTCTTTTGGTTTTTCAACCATCCAACCACCATACAACCCATCTAACTACCATTTAATTACACAACATCTCATCCAATTAATTTTTCCAACACAATTCCTCACTTTCCCTAATATGACCGAATTGGTACTTATAGAATTCCAAGAGATTTCATTCAATTTTCAACCTTTCCACGCCTCAAACAATACCATTATATCAACATATAATCATCCAAAAATTCACCAAAAACATCTCAACACATTTTCCAAAATCCACGTCACGACTACTCAAAATATTCTAAGTTAAAAATCCACATTTTCACCTAAATTTTTCATGGAATTTATAGCTAATACACATTATTCTAAGACACTTTCATGTACAAACTTTTCCCAATTTAGCTCTCTAACATCACACATCAACAAATCAATGTTTAGGGTTCATGAATATCAACTATAATCAAACTATGTAAATGGGATGGAAATATACTCACAACCAAGGCTAGATGCTAACCCAAGACTCCTCCAAGCAATGGAAGCTCAAATGACTCCATGAACCTCCATTTTTCTTCATAAATTCGCAGCTGGTTTTAGCTTGGATCTCCCCAAAGAGATGGTTTCAAGGCTTAAGAGTGCTACCAATGTGTTTAGAAGGTTGTTTCCAACAAATTTCAACACAAAAATCACTTGATTTGGTTAAGAAATGGTGTAGTTATGGAGAAAAGAAAATTTTGAGTGAAGATAGTGGTGAGGGGCTGCCATGTGGATTTCATGAGGAAGAAGGAGAGAGAAGATGATGAATGGTGAGGGAGGGTGATGTGGCTTAAGTGGACTTAAGTGGGGTGGGTCCCACACCACCTCACGCGATTTAAAATTCATCTGAATTTTCTCTAAACGTCCAAAAATTCACAACCTATTTAGAAACTATAAATTTTAACATTAACTATTCTCCTTTAATTATACTTGATCAGATGAATCCTGAGTTTTCCGGTCGTTCGGAGAAAACACTGTTTTAAGCTGTTGCGCGCGCCGTTGTCACGCTTCCCCAAACTAACTTATTTCCATCAAATTTTATCAGAAATCATATTTCCTAGTCCTATAGACCATTTATAACTCATATTTGAGACCTAGAGGTCAAAACTCAACTGGCACATTTTACGGTGCAATCATACTGCGATATTTTGACCCGGTAAAAACACTATTCACTAATTTTTCTGAAACTTGACTATCCACTCAATTTTTCGTTCTGAATCCATTTCCAGGGTTATTTTTACCATCTGAGACCTTCTACTCAATTTTTATCTTCCTAGGGTTGCTTGTTGGCTAATTACCGTTTTGCCCTTTCTTTGTATTTTGGCCTAATCTTCAGGATTTTTCACTAATCCTTCACCTAATTACCCACTTGATATTTCAATACTTAATTTAGAATTGTGAGGTGTTATAAATTGCATAAGTATAAATAATTATTCCCAAAGTTTGACTCAGGTTGTCATGTGGTCAATAAAAAATTACAAAGTTTGACTCAGCTTCTTTCAGTATTTCTCAGAGATAAACTTTCATTTAGCACAATCAAATTTATAATAATACATAATTAATTTTTTTCAAAGATTTGTGTCGTTAGTATTTTGAATTTTTTAAATTTGTATTTACAAAAATTAAAATTAAAATTAAGAATTTAATTATAAAAGAAGAAGGGCGAAATTTTAATTTAATTACAAAAAACTGTTGGCGGGCCGGTCCTCCAGACCGAGTTCAGTTTGCAACCTCTAATTGTCAGTATTATATAACAACATGTAATAATTTTTTATATTTATCCACACAAAAAATTCTTATAGTTGCATCTAAGCTTTTATATTTTATTTCAGAGATGGATATCCATTTTATTACAATTAGATTTACAAAATAATAATAAATAATTATTTTTTTACAAGGATTTGTGTCGTTAGTATTTGGAATTTAAGAAATTTGTATAAACAAAATTTGAAATCAGATTTAGGAATTTAATTACAAAAAAATAATGGAATTTTAATTTAATTATAAAAACGCGTTGGCAAGTGGGTCGGGCAGGCCCTCCGAGACAAACACATTTTGCACCTTTAACTATCAACATTTTATGTAAATAATTACTTTTTTGCAAGGATTTGTGTCTTTAGTATTTTGAATTTTACAAATTTGCATTTACATCAGATTTAGGAATTTAAATATAAAAGAAGAAGTATGAAATTTTAATTTAATTATAAAAATAAGTTGGTGGGCCGGCCCTCCGGGTCGAGCCTAGTTTACCACCTCTAACTATAAGCATGTAATAGGTTTTTATATTTATCCACAAAAAAGGTTCTTATAGTTGCATTTAGGTTTTTATATTTTATATCAAAGATGGACTTTCATTTATTACAATCACATTTTTAAAATAATAATAAGTAATTATTTTTTGCAAGGATTTGTGTCGTTATTATTTGAAATTTTATAAATTTGTATTTACAAAAATTAAAATTAGATTCAGGAATTTAATTATAAAAGAAGAATGATGAAATTTTAATTTAATTATAAAATATGTTGGTGGGCCGACCCTCCGGGCCGATTGCAGTTTGCCACCTCTAACTATCTGTATGTAATAAGTTTTTATATTTATCCACAAAAAGGTTCTTATAGTCGCATTTAGGTTTTTATATTTTATCTCAAAGATGAACTTTCATTTATTACAATCAGATTTATACAATTATAATACATAATTATTATTTTTTGCAAAGATTTGTGTCGTTAGTATTTGGAATTTTACAAATTTGTATTTACAAAAAGTGAAATCAGATTTAAGAATTTAATTATAAAAGATGAATAGTAGAATTTTAATTTAAATAGAAAAACGTGTTGGTAGGAGGGGCGGGCAGGCCCTCGGGGCAAGCTCAGTTTGCATCCTTTAACTATCAACATTTAATGTAAATAATTATTTTTTTTTGTAAGGATTTGTATCCTTTGTATTTTGAATTTTACAAACTTATCTTTACGAAAATTGAAATCAGATTTAGAAATTTAATTATAAAAGAATAATGAGGAAATTTTACATTTTTTGTATACTTTTTTCTCTTTTAATTTATGATTTTTATATGTTTTTTTAAATTTGTTATACATGTATATTTAAAATGTTTGTGTTAAATATTTTTTTTAAAAAATATTTGTACGAAATTTTTTTCTCTTTCTGTATTACTTTTTTAAGTTAAAATTTTAATAATATTCTTTTAAATTTTAAATACGTCATTTTTTATTTTTTTATTTAAATTTAAAATTTAAATTAATTTTTATCCACTATACATGTATTTTATAATTTTCAATATAATTATTATTTAATCTATAATTTAATATTAAATTCAAATTTCTTATATATATATATATATATATATATATATATATATACATATATATATATATATTTTCCCATTACAGAAACATTAAATACTGAACTCTTTTTCACTTACCCAGTTCAAAATTTGAATTTAAAATTTTTGAATTTTAAATATTAAACATTTTTCCACCCAATAGATATAATTATTATTATTATTCATAGGCTTAAGAATATTTCATACAGAAAATAGTCGGAAACACGTATAGAAGGATGTGCACATTCTATTACTAATCAAAAAAAGATAAATTAAAGAATTTAAATTATTATTAAAACTTGGTATTCTAACTTGATATCAAGTGTGCTAACATACTTTCAGCTTAAATTTTATTTTAATTTTCATTAAATAGGATTATACCAAGTGAATGACACATGTTTTATGATTTTCTACATTATAAAATATTAAACGCGCGTGCGCGCTCACGTACTTACACATGTATGTATATATATAGATATATGTATATATATATATATATATATATATATATATATATATTATAACGTAAGATTTAATAAGTAGTACATTCGAAATTTATTTCCTTTATACCTACGTTTATTAAATTTTAATTTCAGCACCTCAAATTTTTATTATAAATTAACTATTTTACATGTTGTATCATTTATTTTCTTTATACTCAGTTCAATCAAATTCCAATTTTTGATAATTTCAGTTTTTGATTTATACTCTTTTCGCACAAGTTAAAAATTCAAATTTAAAAAGTTTAAATTATAAACATTAAATATTTTTCCCCCAATAGATATTATAAAAAATATTATTAATACCTCACCAAAAAAAAAAATTATTAATAGACTTAATAATTTTTCATGCGAAAAGTAATGAGAAACATTAAAATAGTCTATATAATACTTAATGGCAAACATCTTTTTACGATGCATTAGTTGGATAATCACTGGTCACTGAATAGTGATTAAATATTTATATTTTATTTTTTACAGAATGATAGATGTAATTTTTTTATTAATTATACATATTATTCAAAAATTTAATTTTTTTATCTTTTATTTTATAATTTTTAGATTAAATATACATATATATTTTTTAAATATTTATGTTAATTGTTTAAAATATACATTTTTAGATTCAGCTCTTTTTCCACCTATATCAATTTAAAATTCAAATTTCAAAAAAGTAGCAGGATATAAATAAAAATATTTGCCACCAATTAAGGCTGAACTCTTTTTCCACATATATCAAGTTTCAATTTCAAAATTTAAAAAAGTAATGAGATATTAATCATAAACAAATGATTAAATATTTTAAAAGACGTTTATGTTAAATATTTTTAAAAAAATTACTTATACACTAGGGTTTCTGTGCGTTTTAATGGATACGGCGACAACGGCAGAGAAGGCTGAAATCTCACCGGAGGAATTCGACAACCTCCACCGAAGCAAGAAAAAAATACAAAGGAGGAGATGCTGAGTTCAGTCACGACCAAGCAATGGTGTTAAGAGATGTAGAGTGGATGAGGGAGGGTATGTCCTTCAAGGAAATGCTAATGAGGCATAATGGGGAATGGTGTAGTGACGAAAAGGAGGTTCCACCGGATGACGAAATCGTGGAGGGGGAAGGAGAAGAACAGGGCAGCAAGGAGAAACACCCGGAGGTAACATGGGAAATAGATGGTGATGGGCGTACTAATTTCAAACTTTCAGCTGAATTCAAGAAGAAGGCGTGGCGACCATGGCAGAAAGCACTCTATGTCAAGCTATTAGGTAAGAAACTCTCTTTGACTTTCATGAAAAAAAGATTGGAAAACATGTGGGCACAGGAGGGGCAAGTTTTTATCACTGATGTTGAAAATTGATATGTCCTTGTTCGGTTCTCAAATCAAAAGGATTTGGATCATGAATTAACAGCTGGACCCTGGGTAATATTAGATCATTATCTGGCAATTAGATATTGGAAGCCAGATTTTAACCCTTTCCAAGCAGCTATAGCTCGAATTACAGCTTGGGTGAGGCTTCCGGGGTTCCCAATTGAATATGCTAATACAAAGTTGATTAAGGGGATCGTCAATTGGTTGGGAAAATTTATCAAAGTGGATGCTGCTACAACTTCCTTGTCTAGAGGACGTTTTGCTCGTATTTGCGTTGAATTAGATCTTACCAAGCCACTGAGTGCTGAGTATAAACTGGAGGGGAGAATTAAGCAAGTGGAATATGAGGGTTTACATTTGGTGTGCTATTCTTGCGGCCAATATAGTCATAGATCAGAAATGTGCCCCAATAAGAGCCATACTGTAAATGCTGAACCATCTCAAGACCAGATTAGTAAGGATCAAGAAGAAGGAGTTGATACAACTATGATCCCTAGCTTCTCAAGTGAAGATATAGATAAGGATAATTCGAATGGTCCTTGGATGTTAGTTAATAGACAACAGAGATCCAACCGGACTAGTGATTCTGGCTACAAAGGGAAGAGAGAAAACCAAGCTGGCCAACATTTGAGGAGACATTCGTCCAAATTTCAGGCTTTGGCAGATGATTCTAATGAGGCTGAGGATGGTAAAGAAGAGAAGTTGGGGGTGGAAAATAATGAGGAAGAGCATGTAGCAGACAATAATCCAAAGAATAAGCAGGAGAGAAAAAAGGAGACTAAAAATGCTGCCCATGTAATTGAAACCAGTACCAAGTTTAAATTGGTAGGTGGAGGTAATGAGGAGATTACTGCAGAGAAGACCCTTGTGGACAAAATAACAACTGATGAGAGAAAGGAAAGACAAGCTTCTAAGAAGCAAACACCTGCATATTTGGGGCAAGTTGAGAATGGTATGAGGCAAAAAAGCATTCAGTTAGGAAATGCAGAATCCAAGACCAGTGAGATCCCTTCAATCCAAATCATTTATCCTACTAATCTGAACCAGAATAATAACTCTCAAAATATGGGTATTCAACATGCACCAAGGCCACCAGATCAAAATGGAAATGAAATGGATCATGATATTACTAGCTCAGAAGTGCAGAATAGAGAAGACTTGGGTGGAAAGACTTCACCAATGGAATTGGAGATACAGGTACTCCATAACCCTGTAAAAACTGTTTAGTTTTTTATGTTTATGCTTTTCTGGAATGTGAGAGGGGCTGTTGGGAGATAGTTTGGGCGTGTGTTGAAGAATACAGTTAGGAGTATTCAGATTTGCATGATTGTTCTTTTAGAAACTATAGTTAACAGCTCTACTGGTTCAAAAATTATGAATACGTGTGGCTTTAATAGTTGTTTTGTGGAAGAAGCTCAGGGGTTCTCTGGTGGTATTTGGATCATGTGGGATTCAAATAAAATTAATGTGGAGCCTCTTTCCCATTCTGATCAGATGATTCACTCAAGAATTACTCTTAAAAGTGGGGACAGCTTTCTTTGTACAGCAATATGTGCTAGCCCGAGGGAGGTAAGAAGATCTGTTTTGTGGGATGAATTGAAGAGACTGGGGAGTAATATGAATGAGCCTTGGCTGGTTGGTGGGGATTTTAATGAGATTGTGGCTGCTACAGAAAAGAAAGGGGGATCTCCTCCAAATTATGCAAAATGCCAAGCCTTCAAAGACATTCTTGATGAGTGTCAATTAGAGGATTTGGGATTCACAGGATCTAAATTCACTTGGCAAGGTCCAAAGTGGCTCAATTGAACAGAGTTTATAAGATACTGGATATGATTATCACTAATATTCAGTGGAGGCTCAAGTTTGATGATGCAAAAGTTGTTCATCTACCTAGGGTCCTTTCTGATCACAATCCTTTGCTTTTAAATCTGGTTGCCAGAAAAGATACCAAGTGCAAAAAGCCTTTTCGGTTTCAAGTAGCTTGGCATCTACATCATGCTTTTCCTAGTTTTCTAAATGATAATTGGGATCAAGAGTTTGATATTCCATACATGCTTCAAAGATTAATACCTGCTCTTCGAAAGTGGAATAATAGGGTGTTTGGTGATATTCATAGGAGAAAGGAGAGATTATTGAAAAACCTGGAAAATATTCAGCATCAAAGGACTGGGAATGATAATGATAGGCTGAAGAATATGGAGGAGCAGTGTCAAGAAAGATTAAATAAAGTTATTGAGTAAGAAGAGCTGCGGTGGTTTCAGAAGTCTAGGCAACAATGGATTGTTGATGGTAATAGAAACACTAAATTCTATCACCTAAATACAATCATCCGCAGAAATTCCAATAGAGTTGTGAGACTAAAAGATGATTGTAATAAGTGGATTACTGATCCAGATGAACTTAAAATGCATGCCTGTAAGTTCTTCCAAAATCTATATTCTGAGGATGTTCATCATAGAAGGTGGCTCTCTTCTCATAATTTATGGCCTTCTTTATCAGAGGAGGACAAGATCATGTTAAGTATAAATTTGTCAGAAGTTGAAATCAAAAGGGCTCTTTTTCATATGGATTCTTATAAAGCTCTAGGAGTGGATGGTTTCCCAGCTGCTTTTTTCCAAGTTAACTGGGATAAGCTGAAGACCCAGTTAGTTCAACACATTCACAGTATATGGGAGAATCCGGATTTAGTGGCCACTATTAATTCCACTCTGATTGTCCTTATTCCTAAGGAAAATAATCCTTCCCAAATGTCTCAATTTCGGCCAATATATTTATGTCCAGTTATTTATAAAGTCTTGAGTAAGATTGTGGTGCAAAGGATGTTTGGTTTAATGGATAAAATCATATCCCCTGTTCAGGCAAGTTTTGTTCCGGGGAGGCATATTCAAGATAATATAATTATAGTTCAGGAGTTGATTCACTCAATGCATAGAATGAAAGGTCGGAAGACCTTCATGGCTATCAAGGTGGATCTAGAAAAAGCTTATGACAGATTGAATTGGGATTTTATTCAAAAGACTCTTTAGGAAGTGCAATTCCCAGATAAGTTAGTTAGGATTATTATGGCTGCAATCTCTACTACAAGTTTCAATGTCCTCTGGAATGGAGGGATGTCTAAGGAATTTCAGCCTTCTAGAGGGGTCCGGCAAGGTGATCCTCTCTCCCCGTATGTTTTTGTTATTGCAATGGAAAAACTCAGTCATATTATCAACACTGCAGTTCAGGGTAATCTCTGGAAGCCAATCCATGCTGGAAAGGGTGGACCTGCTATTTCCCACTTGATGTTTGCCGATGACTTAATGCTTTTTGCTGAAGCCTCTTTGGATCAAATCCAAATTATTCTTAAGTGTTTGCAGCTGTTTGGTGATATCTCGGGAGAATGAGTCAATAAACAAAAGACTAGTATCTTCTTTTCCAAAAATACTCCAGATGATGTAGCTACTGAGATCTCCAATGTTTGTGGTTTTAAGAGGGTGAGAAATGTAAGGAGGCATCTGGGTGTATGGATGAAACATGGCAGGGTGTCTAAGGATGCATATGCTAATATTGTTGAAAAGGTTCAAAATAAGTTGAATGGTTGGCAATCAAAGTGCCTTTCTCAAGCGGGTAGGATCACCCTTGCCCAATCTGTTCTTCAAGCTATTCCCTTCTTCCAAATGCAGTGTGATAAAATCCCTAGATCAATTTGTCATGCAATTGAAAAGTTGCAAAGAGGATTCATATGGGGAGACACAGAGGAGAGGAGAAAGATGCATCTTGTGAGCTGGGAGACTATTACAAAGCCGAAAGCTGCTGGAGGTTTGGGCTTTAAACAATTAGTAGCCATGAATGATGCTTTTGTAGGGAAGCTTGCTTGGGAGATTTTTACTCATCCAGATAAATTTTGGGTTCAAGTTATTAGGAATAAGTATAAGAGCCAGAATCGAGGAAGTTCCTTGTTTAGCTGCAAAAATGGTGATTCTAGATTGTGGAATTACATATGCTCAATCTGGAAGAATTTGGAAAATCACCTTAAATGGGAGATTGGGAATGGTACAGAGATTTCTTTTTGGAAAGATAAATGGACACATGATGGTCATAGGCTTATGGACCTGTCTACAGTTCCAATTCCATGAGAGGAAAGCAATAAGAAGCTTATTGATTATGTTGATGATCAAGGTAATTGGGATACTCATTCTCTCACTCGGTGGTTGCCTTCTCATATTGTGTTGTCAATTAAGAGCATATTACCTCCTAATGAGCAAGATGGAGAGGATTATTTGTGTTGGAGCTTAGACCATTCAGATCGGATTTCAGTAAAATCCATTTATCAAGCTCTTACAGGTAATAATTCTGAAACTCCTAGTAATACCGAAATCTGGAAAAAGGTTTGGAGTTGGGAGGGTCCTCAAGTAATCCGTTTATTTTTGTGGAAGGTCCTTCATAACAGACTGCCAACAAAAGTTAGGCTGAGTTCTTTTGAATTAGGCAAACCTTACTGTCCAATCTGTCATGGTGAGGCCGAAACATCATTACATTTGGTTAGGAACTGTGTGAAAATGAAAGTGCTTTGGGCTGAATTAGTTCCAATTGGTTTGCATAATTCTTTTTTTTTTTCTGATGATCTTCATGGTTGGCTGGAAAAAAATTTATATTGTATGGACAAGTTTACAAATAATTTACCATGGTGTATGGTGTTTGGCACAACATGCTGGCTGCCTTGGAAATGGAGAAATGATTTAGTCTTGGGAAATTCTATTTCTTATCTTTTTATATAAGAAGAATTCGGTTATTAGTACAGCTGAAGAGTACAAGTTGGCTTTTCGTTCTGCTTCCTGTAATAGATTAGTCAAGCCCACAACTGAAATTTTCATTAGCTGGA
>NW_026898437.1:0-53006 GCF_033153095.1 Gastrolobium bilobum
TTCTGATTTTGGTTATTTTTTCAGTTTAATAGTGTGACACAATGACCTCTCGACGCGTTTCAAACTGCCAGTGACCCATTCCGAAGAAAAACCAAGAGTCGTCACGATGGGTCGTCATCCTCTCAGCCCCAGACTGCTTCGAGTCAGGCTCCGGACTTGACGTTCGGATATTTGTTTGAGGATGACATTCCTTCACACGAGAAGTTCGTGAAGTTTTTCATGACCCGGAAGATCTGCGAACCGAAATCACTGGATTCGGCATTCTTCAACCTAGAGCGTTTTGACATTGTGCCGCTTCTTGAGCAGACACATTTACTTCACCTGGCGGAGATGCGGTGCCCATACTCGGAGGTTATGGTAAGAGCCTTCTACCAGAACCTTGGCTACTCGCAAGGCGAGCTGACTTCCCGTGTCTGCGGGATTGATATCATCATGACTGCTCCTATCTGGACGGAGCTACTGGGGTTCGATTTTGATGGTGTCACAGGAGCAGCACTATATGATGGAGACAGCCATCATATATTTGGTGATTATAACCGGGAGACCATTGTTACAGAGACTATGAGGGCAGACGCTGAGCCCGGTCATTTTGCTCATTATCCTGTTAGCAACTTGTCAGTTTCTGCTCGCATTCTTCATTATGTGGTGACACATATTATTTTCCAGCGCCCGCATAATCACTCAAAGGTGCTGGAAGGGGACTTTGTCATCCTGTGGGCCCTCCTTCACAGTCAGCAGGTGAACCTGGAGGCATTACATATGCATACTGATGTGGAAGGCAGCAAAGTGAAAGAAGGCTGAATTGCCTTTTGCATTTCTGGTGCAGAAGATTCTGCATAGATTTGGAGTGCCTATGGCAACAGAGACCTTGAAGACCGCCAGAGGCTGGAATGCTATATTTGGTGAGAGGCTCCTGAAGCAGTGTGGGATCCTACCGAACAGAGCGGGTATCTGGACGTGGAAGAAGGCACCAGAACCACCTGAGATCCCATTCCACCACGATGCTGAGATGGAGGATGCACCTGCAGGTGATGTGTTGGTCTTTATGAGTTTATGCAATTTTGTGTTGTTTAATTTTTAATGTGGTATTGAAGTTTGTTTTTCATGGTTTATGATGTAGGCCTTGATGATGATGACGATGATGATGGCGTTGCTGAGGTTGATGTCAGACCGACACGTCCCACCCGCAGTCGGCGACCACCAGCTCCTCCTGAGGGTGGATGGACACTTGATCATGTCATGGCATCCTTATATGATCTGACTACTGACTTTAGAGGATATAGACAGAGCACGAGCAAGTGGCGAAACCAGATGGACACAAGGGTTGCACGGTTGGACACAAGGGTTTCACGCTTGGAGGGTTTAATTGGCGAGGGTGCCCATACTCAGGAGGAGGAGGAGGAGGAGGAGGATGATGACAATGGGGATGACACACAATCGGATGAAAGAATGGGGAGGACACGGCATCGGATTAGTGTGTCCATAGGGTTTCATATATTGATTTAGTTTGATGTAATGTAGTCATTTTGGTACATTTAGGAACTTTACCTACATTGCATGGATGTTTTTGTACTGGATGTTCAAAATTTGAATGAATGAAATTTTCGTTTTGCGCACGTTCAGACTTGTTGGTTCTATGCATTAGTATGAGACCTTGCATTAATATTGTCATAATTAATTTGGAAATCAATTCAACCCAAAGTACTTTAATATTCATGTTCAACTTTGATTGGCGCACATCTTGATTACTGCATCCTATTTCTACGAAATCAATCCACCCCCAAGTCATACCGTATGTAGGTATTGCACAACAATTACCAAAATGCAACAAAAATTGCCACAACAGCATCTGCAACTGGTCTACCCGGGTACCACGAACTAGTCTACCCGGGTAGGATGTACTCGGGTATATCATTACGAGTTACCCGGGTAGACCAGTTGCAGATGCAGCAGCAGGTGCTGTTCAATCCATTTTGTTAGCATCGGGGAAGGGGTAAATGGGTTTACAAGATACATTTCAACAACACAATACATAACTAATACAAGATAAAGTTTAGGGTACAAGGAAACAAAACAATACGTAAAGTGATTGTCATTACAAAACAAAGTACTACACAAAAACAATACGTAATCATGCTTGTCTTAGTCTCAATGGACATGTACGAATGTTATGTCCAACTTGCTTGCAATGCTTACATCTGCTCTGACTGCTAGAGGGTTGAGACTCAACCCAATCCATCTCATTCTGAATCCTTGAAGACTTTGGTCTTCCTTTTGCACGTACCAACTGAGCATCCGGAATTACAGTAGGCCCAACAACGGATGGAATCAACAATTCATTGCCAATAGGAAACCAGTGTGCAGCATATACTTTAGCAATGGTTGGAATTTTGAAAACATGATCCACATAATCATAATGGTTTAGCTTGGCTACCTTGCAAACTGCTAATACATGACTGCAGGGATACCTCCTTGCTGTAAACCTACCACACTGACATGTACGATTGATTAAGTCCACTCTCATGATGTCACCGACCTCGTGTGTAGATTGATTGTAGGCATCCTCAACCTCAAACAATAACAGCTCACTATCATATATCCTCACACGATAAGTGCCAGCCAATTCATCATTTTTTTGCAACGCTGCCTCAACCTTCTTTGAAATTATCCAACCTTGTGAGATATCTTTTTCAATCCCTTCACGTCTCTTGACGAAATACTCAACGAGTCTACTGAATGTCATCTTGACCAATGCAGATATAGGCAGATTTCGTGCTCCACGAAGCACCTTATTCACACACTCAGATAGGTTAGTTGTCATATGACCAAACCTACGTCCTGTCTCATCATACGACCTGCACCATTGCTCTTTCGGAATCGCATCCAACCATGAAGCAACTTCAGGATTGTTCTCGATAAATTCCTTGTACCTAATGTCGAAATTTATCTTTGAACATGTGTACCCTGCAAAAAACCATGACATATGCATTGGTTAGTGAATTTCATCAACGTTTTCTTCAAATGGTTGAAAATGTGAGTAATTATACCGTACATTACCTAATTTCATCAACGTTTTCTTCAATTCCACATTCCTAAAACGGGTATTGAAGTTGCTTCCGATGTGACGTAGACAAAATACATGATAAGCATATGGAGGCTGCCACCCTCCGTGGTCTTTCACCGCCCTTATGATGCTTCGATGACGATCGGATATTAGACAAATACCATGCCTATGTGTGACATGAAAACGTAAAAGGCTAAGAAACCAGGACCAATCATCCAACCTCTCACCTGGAGGAACAACAACAAAGTCAATAGGGATGAGCTCAGAAATTATTTACAGTATGAAGTGGCAAAGAAGGGTCACATGCTTTCACATACCCCAAAGCAAAATTATTTACTCACCTAGAGGAACAACAGCAAAGGCAATAGGGAGCAGAAATCCATCTCCATCCTGAGATGTTGCAATCAATAGAGTACCTCTGTACTTCCCATACAGATGAGTGCCGTCAATTTGAATTATAGGCTTGCAGTGTTTGAATGCTTCAATGCATTGGTGAAATGTCCAAAAAACCCTTTGAAATACGGCCCTGTCTGTATAAACCCGACGTTCATCAAAACATTGATTTGTATCAAGTTTGAACACAGAACCCACATTCACCTCCGTCATATACTTCAGCCAATTTGGGAAGAATGCGTACGATTTCTCCCAGTCACCAAACAACTTAACGATGGCCTTCATTTTTGCCTTCCAGGCCTTCCTGTACGTTATGTTGTATCCATATGTTCCCTGTATCCTCTCCTGTATCAGAGCTGGTCTTGTGGATGGATCTTCCTTTAACATATCTGGAAAAAAAAATTAACTTTACCATATTCTCAATTAATCTTAATCATTAAATAAACAGTAGAATACATACTCATTATAGCCGCACAAATGACATTTGAATCCAACTGTCTATGATCCTGTGCTAGACCTTGATTTAGGCATGTGTGACCTTGACCCCATTTACGGACCACCCAGTTAGCTCCCTTCTTCGGCTTAATTGCCCTCATATACCAGGGACAACCGTCAGCATGGTTTTTACACTTCATAACAAATCTTGACTCGTCGCTTTTTTCAACTATGGATGTCCTGCGCCCCTTCATACAATGTATCTTCACAGCATGTTGCAATTCTGGTTTGAACCCAAATTCTTGTTGCACAAATAACGGATCTCCTAACTTCCAACCTCTGTGCAAGTCATCATCGCCATATAGGATCTCCAACTCGTCATTAGGGTGCGCCCAGTTAATGAATGAATAATGTTGGCTTTCATTCCAGAATGGCTCCTCAGACCCTGCATCTAAAGATCATGTCAAATTTAATAACTTATCACAAATAATAAATTGTCTAAAGCAAATATTCAAATTTAATAACTTACCACTACTGACTGGGTCGACATGAAGTGGTGACAAGGCTGGGGTACCGAGACTTACGGCGCTCATGTCAGCCTCAAAATTACCGTCCACGTCAGTGTCTGACGAATCACCTTCTGGAATAGCACTTTCAGGTTCTCCCTCATCTTCGCTGTCCACATAGTCCTCGTCTTCATCCTCTTCATCCTCATCCCATGCTACCTGAGGAGGTGCAGAAGATCGTACAACTGTATCTTCTTGACCGGTACAGTGTGCAGTAGTGGTTGTATGCACCGGTAAAGATGAAGATTGTCCAACATCAACTTCAACATATATCTCAATATATTTTAATACTTTCCATTCAACAAACGCATCTGTTACGAACTCCACATCTTCATCATCATTTATATCGTTTCCAATGTAGTATATTGTATCCATATCCACTACAGTCTCTAACCTGGCTATCATGCGGTGGATGGAATGTATGCCTTCTGACCCCATTTTTTGAAGAATTCTCTCCTTCAGTTCATTGCATGTAGTGCCCACTTTGATTTTCATCGTTTTTGTTTTTCCTTCAAATCGGACACCGTTCGGACCTTCAAAATGCCTCCCATTGTAGTAAACAACTATAGGAACCATGTTTGGACTTGAACTCATCTTTCACACAAAAATTAGATCTAGGTTTTGGGTTTGGAGGTTGGTTCGGATTTTTTAGCACAAAATGGGAGTGTGGAGATGTAATCTCAATGTCCCACCAAGATTCAGCTTTCTGAAATGATGAGATGAAATATGTGTGATGTTTCGGATTAGAGAGGGTAAGAGAGAAAGATTTGGGGTTTCAAAAACCCTATACCTCGCAACAATGGCCGAAACCCATACATATTGGGGTTTCTGGACGCGATTTACCTGGGTACACTGCTCCGTACCCGGGTAAATAATTCAAACATTTTCCCAGATTCAAGAACTCTACCCGGGTACACCCCTACATACTCGGGTAGATAAAAAGTTTCAAAATTTACCCGGGTAGGTAATGGTGTACCCGGGTAGGCTTCGTGGTCAACGGTCAAACAGGGGCAGATTGGTGTTATGTTTGTTGGGGAGGGTAAATTTTCGAAATAGTTTTGAATGAGGGGCAATTTGGTAATTAATTATTAATTAAGGGGCATAAGGGTCAAAAAGCCATCTCTTTTCAGTTATAATATCTTACAACTTATTTTTTTTATTATTAATTTCAGTCAATCGACTGTAAGCGAAAAAAAAGTTGCAAAATATGCATCATAGCAGAATAAATATAACATATAATATATCATCTCATCATACATCAATCAACTCGTAGGAAAATTTCAAAAAAACCCTTTGATTTTCTTAGATATCTTTTTTTTGGAGTTACCCAACCCTAATTATCTCTTTGAGACGAGTTGGCTCTCTCCGGTATCCCCACGAGCTTCGACTCTTTGAGCCGGCTATGGGACTAATCCGGAGTGCGGGGGAACAGTGATGGCTAAAGGTTCAGCCCCCTCCCCAAGAATGCATTCAGCGGGAATCGAACACATATCCAACCTCACTAACTCAGCGCCAAGTTACCAACTGAACTGCACCCATTGGGTATTTTCTTAGATATCTTATCTCAAAGAAACAATATACTTAAATATATTAAATTATTTACTCGTGAATTCAATAAAATGTCATGCGCCGTATGTAAATTGTTAATTAGGTAATTGACTTTCATTAATAATTAGATAACAAACTACTTAATTTTTTTTCAATTAGAAAAAATGGGAAAAATTATTGGGGGAACCAAAATATCACATTGGCCATAGTAAATAGATAAAAAGTATAATTAAGCCTAAATTTCAAAAACTATGAAACATGATATGATCAATTTTTTTTTTTTAGGAAAGATAGGGAAGTAACAGACATAGAAAATTACACACAAAGTCTGAGCATGTTCACACCCATTATATCTCCAAGTAAAAGAGCTTCACACAACGAATAAAGATGTGATTAAAAATTTGGATGTCCCAATCGTAGGTGAGCATGGATAGTCAACCAGTCAGCGCCAACATTTTCTTTTCAATAAGTGTGGAACACTTTAATTCTCCATGGTTTTTGACTTCAGATCCTCACACTTTGGATTAATAAGGCGGCTAATTCAATAGTGGTAGCTTAGTAAGAAGTAGAATTAAGAGGTTTAGAGATGGAATCAATTTGTAAAATAGAAAAGCTATTATGTTAAATCGCTAATGAGAATCGATTACCTTATTTTAAAATTGTAAAAATTAATTCGTAAATTATGTAAAATTTAGAACACCAATAATTAAATGTGCGTACCTGTGTTTGTCATGAATGGATGAATTGCGCTAAGCAAAGTCTTCTTGTAACATCCTGTCATCCGCCGGTTCGTTAACATAATATAGTTACTAAAAATGCGTCATAAGTAATGATCTAAGCGTAAGATTTACTTTCAATAATCACATTTGCCTTGTGTAAATAGACGAGTAAATTTTTTCTTTAATTTAATCTTGATGTATTGCTATACCTAATCTTTTTTCAGTTTATTAAAATATGTACAGTCTCATACCTGCACAGTACTTTTATATATTTTTTCGATAACTGTGAGTAACAGTCACATACCATCCGAATATGATAACTCGTACCATTCTGAACAGTGGCTTAACGATAGCATAACAACTGTAATATGGACTAACCAGGGATCAAATCTCACATCTAAACAATACCTATAATCCAGACAATCCAAATATACATATCATCCGACTCAGAATCCATTCATGGATTCCTATAGAATTTGGCTCAGGAAATTCTCATCAGACTTATACATATATCTTTTTACATAAAAAAATGCAGAACTAATATCTGAAATACATCATATATTGTATTATGCCTTTGTGTCATCCCAAACATCGTATACAAACCAATAGACATACTGAAACTAATATCCAATATTTACAAATGTACAAGGCTACATATACCTCTCAAAATGGATATCGGTTATACAAATGCATTATCACTAATCATGCTTCAAAACATATAGATATATAGAAATCCATAACTAATAATAACTAATCCAGCTCTATAAATAGCCTCCCTACACAGGCCTATTACCTTGAGAGGACTCTCCCGCAGTTGAGTACCTAAAATATAAATCCTCAGACGGGGTGAGATTTCAACTATCTCGGTAAATTTAGGATTTCTGGAGCTGTCTCCACCCATGAGTTCACTTCCTGCATGAGAGGTCAATAACATATATCATATAAGCATAATCACATACATAATCCAATCCAATCACAATTTGATTCCTCCAAGGGTTGTCCCACTAGATAAATTCCCCAAGGAAGCTCGTGACATCTAGATTATGATGGTTAAATATCAAAATTTTACAAGAACAAATTAAGTATAAGTAGGTTTATGGTAAGTATTGAGACTTTGGGTAATCTAATGAATGAGATTAATTACCTATTGTATAAGATTTATATGAATTAATTAGATAATTGTTACGACTTGTTTGCATGGCTTGGATTGGCATATTAATATGAAATTTAATATGGGAATTACTTTAATTAAAGATCTTAAAGTATGTCTGATATAATATAATTGTTTCAAGTACTAGGAACATGATTATGGTGGTTGTTAGTATTAGTGAATATGTTGCAAGTTACGAATTAAGTGAGCCAATGTCGTTCTTATTAGGTGACTTTGGTGAAGCAAGTGAGCTTGGATATTTCTTGGTGTCTAGACAAAGCGAAAAAGAAAATAGGAGTGCAGGTAAGCTTTTGGTTTAAGGAGATTTTTCCTTCTATGTTGTTCCATAGGATCCAGTGCGATCAAGGTCATATGTCTGTATGCTTATAATTATAAATATTTAATACATTACATAGTGATGTCTTACAGATATAAAGTAAGTTTTAGATTACTTTATGAAATTGTGATATGTACGAATATGTTTGCTATGAATGAAAATTATGTTCGAAAGTATGTTTGATAGTTAAATATGGTAAAGATATAATCTATAGTTTTTGAAAGAATATTACTATTGGTATAATCTAGAGATATACTAGAAAGGATTTGTGTACATTGAATCTTGTATTCAAGAATTATTTATTAAGTTAAAATATTTAATGCAAGAAAATATGGTATTATGTTAAGACTCTGTGAGTCTAAGTTGCTCGGAGATTATGTTAAGACTCTGTGAGTCTAAGTTGCTCGGAGATTACATTACGACTCCGTGAGTATTATGTTACTCGGAGGTATGTCATGTTATGGTATGTTATGTTATGTTAAATTATGAATTAATATTTATATTTTGTTATGTTTGAATATATTCTTGTATTCCGATTAAATTCGGTGTAGTTTATTCTGTTTAATGTAAGTGGCTTTTATTGTTATGAAATTTATGTTCAATTATATGCAGATACATTTTAGCATGACACGATAAGTTGTGTAATGCGATTAAGAAAGGTAGGTTAGGTTAAATACGCGTTGTAAGCTACGTTTGATAACTTGGATAGGTTATGTTTATGTTAAGATAGGGCATCATATACGAATTTGTCCAGTGGTATAGTTAGGATTTTACGTCCGATTAGGTTATGTTTAATAGTTCCACACGATTACCGATAGGTAATTAGTACTTATTTATATTAAGTTCTTACGATTTAATTATGTTAAGTACTTTATGTTTCATTGCCTATTATGTTTATATTTCGGTATACTAATTGTGCTCTTTTGTATTATGTTGTTTATTTATTATGAATGTTAAACAAGTTATGTTTATGATTTTACGGAATTATGTTAAGATAATATTTACGGTAAGATCTTCCTTGAGGAATTACACATTTGGTAAGGATTTATGGACATCCGTGGAAGGATTTATGTTTCCGTATATGTTTAAGTTTATAAGTACGTTAAATCATTTTATAATATTTATTATGTTATATTATCTTATTATTTTTACTGTAACTGAACTCGTGGAATGGAGAATTCTCTATAAACCCTAAGTTTACTAAGATAGTGGAAATCTCACCTCGTCTTGGGACTTACATTTTAGGTACATCTTCTGTGGTAGCGGATTCTACGAAGGGCAAGAAGGTTATATCAAAGTAGAGATGTTGGAGTTATCACTATTTGTATGGCATATATGTGTGTGTGAGTAAATCTGTGTGTTAATTCTCTCACTCGAGGATGACTATATAACTTTTTGATGACATGATGTGTAGTTATGTTAGGTGTAGTTTCTTTGACATCTATTAATAGACTGTAAATATTGTAATTACGTAAATAGATGTGTTAGAACTCGATATATATAGTAAGTAAATGAACATGTATGTGTTCATATTTAATGGCACAGAGCCATATATTGTATTGTCTGCTGGAACTTTTCTGTATTACAGGTCATGTATATTGATGGGAACTGATCCCAGGCTAGTCCGAAATACAGTTGTCATGTTGTCAGTATTTTTATAAAAAAATTAGTATGTGATTTAAGAAATTAAATAGACTAAGAAGGTAATAGGATAAAATTATAGTTAGTAAGTGATTTGTATAATTATGGGATTGTACATGTTTTCATTTTATGAAATAAATTAGTGAAGCTTTTGTAGAAGTAAGCAATGTATGTTTAGAAAGGAAAAAGTTATCCATCATTTTGGGACGTCTATTAAATTATTTTACGTAAGTATTCTACTTAGGCATTTAATTATACTGTGTTTGAACCATATGTATGATAACTCACCGGTTGCAAACAGGGATATTACATCAATGCTCCAAAATATATATCCAATGCCAAAAACTCCCAAAATTCCAATATAACCCTATGTGGGCCTCTTGCCCAGGGCCTCTCTTCCTGCACTAGCAGTACTTGAAATGTAAGCCACATAACGCGGGGTGAGATTTGATAAACTCAGTAAACCAATGATTCTGGAGGGTCACTCCACCCAATGGCTCACTCAAAATGCAAAACAGTAATAATATATATAACACCTTGCAATTCTAAATTAGATATTAAAATATTAAATGAGAATTAAAGGGAAGAATCAGTGAAAATCCTGAGAATTAGGCCAAAATACAAAGAAAGGGCAAAACGGTAATTAGCCAACACGCAACCCTAGGAAGATAAAAATTGAGTAGAATGTCTCAGATGATAGAAATAACCCTGGAAATGGATTCAGAACGAAAAATTGAGTGGTTAGGCAAGTTTCAGAAAATTCAGTGAATAGTGTTTTATCGGGTTAAGATATCGCGGTACAGTTGCACCGTGAAGCGTGCCGATTGAGTTTTGAGCTCTAGGTTTTAAATAGGAGTTATAAATGGTTTATAGAACTAGGGAATACGATTGAGTTTTGAGCTCTAAGTAAGTTTGGGGAAGCGTGCCAACGGCGCATGCAACAGCTTAAAACAGCATTTTCTCCGAACGACCGGAAAACTCCGGATTCATCTGATCAAGTGTAATTAAAGGGCAATGGTTAATGTAAAAATTAGAGTTTCTAAATAGGTTGTGAATTTATGGACGTTTAGTGGAATCGGAGGGAAATTCAAATGAATTTGAAATCGCGTGAGGTGGCGGTGGGGCCACCTCACTTAAGCCAACTAAAGCCACATGTGCATGACTATTCATCACCATCTTCACACTCCTTTCTCTCTCCAAAAACCGTGGAGCACCCCTACCATGGCCATCTTCACTTCCAATTTTCATTTCTTCCTAACTTGATCATTTCCACCAAATCCATTGATTCTTGTCTTGAAACTTGGTAGAAAACACCTTCTAAAGCCATTGGTAGTACTCTTAAGCCTTGAAACCCTCTCATTGGTGAGATCTAGGCAAAAATCAGTCATGAATTTGTTGGGAGATTTTGTGTTCATGGAGTTGTTTGGAGCTCCAATGGTTGGGTATGTTTAGGAGGAGCATTGTGCCAAGCTTTTGTGTAAGTTTCCTTGTATTTCAATGGTTTAATCTTGTGATTGAATTTATGAACCCTAAAGAGGGCTTGGTTGATTGATGTGTGTAGAGAGCTCAAATGGAAAATATTTGTACATGAATATGCCTTAGAATGATGTGTAGTAGCCATAAATGCAATAAAAATTGTTAATGAAAAATGTGAATTTTTAACTTAGAAAAATTTTAGGATATCATGACTTTGAGTTGGAAAATTGTTGTAAGGATTGAATGATGGGATTGTGGCATGATTGTATGATGATATAATGGGATTGTATGAGGTGCGTAGTGGTTAAAATTGATTGAAATTCCTTGGTGTGGCATTGAGGTACAATTCGGCCTTTAAAGGAAATTAGGGAATGGATGTTGTTGGAAATTATTTGAGTGATGTACTATGTGTTAAATGGTAATTAGATGGGTTGTGTGGTGGTTAGAAGGTTGGAAAACCAATGGAAAAATAGTTGGTAGTGTTGAGTGTTTAATTGGACATAGAGCAAAATATTAAGCAAAAAGACATTTAAAAGACGTAAAATGAAAAACGGCACTTGAATGGCCTTTTGGTAACCTAAGGATGCCTAATAAAATGAGAAAGAAAATTTAGAAAAATAAAATGAAAATTTGCACATGTTTGGCCGAACCTACAAGGGTGTAAGGGTGGTTTTGACGTTTTTCGTATTCTGATAGAATTGCCGTGTACTGATGATTCGTACATGGTTGTTGTAGGTTGCCGTACGTTGATTTGAATCCCGAACCGTGAGTCGGTGGATTGCCCTTGGTCTTGGACCAAGTGGGATTGAGATAAGTGATTGGAACAATGCTTGTATAATTAGTAACTTGCATGTGTTCATATGAGTTTTAAGTAATTGGGAATGTCCTCTGTGTAGGCATATCTGTTGAGTAACGAGCTTGGAAAATATGCTGCTTTGGAGCTAAGTGGACAGGCTTATTAAGGTAACCTCTTGGTACTGGGGCTTGATCCCCTTGTGTGTTCCACCATGCCCGTTGAGGGTGATGGTAGGAAATGTATGTAAGTAATGTAGAACAGCATGATCATGTATTTAGTATGTATGTTGGTACATAGGTACCGAGTCTCTGGCCAGTAGACAGTTTTGCCTTCGGGCGTTTCGGACTTCGGACTTCCACTGGATAGGTCTCCAAGAGGGAGTTCCAGTTGGCCTAGGGTCGTGGTGTGTGATCCGGATAGGAGCACACTAGGAAGTCTCAGGTGTATGTGGATGGGAGGGGTGCCTTGGTTGGATGTTCTAAGAACACGCCTTGGTTAAACCCGTAGGCTTATATGCCGAGCCATTAGGCAGGACGTTGCGTGGTATTGGTAGCTACCATTCCAGCTTCGTCTTATTTTGTATCCATATGTTCCCTAATCTCTCTAAATCTCTTGCTATATCCCGTTTTTCAAGATGTTATTTTATATTATTTATATGCATCGAAGTGAGCCATTGGGCAGAGTTTTCTCCGGAACCTCTGGGTTACTGAGATATATTCGTATATCTCACCCCGTCTTGGGGGCTTTATTTCATGAGGTAGCAGTGGTACAGGAGCGGCGGGCAAGAAGCCCGTAGGATGAGTCGTTGGAGGACTTTATACTTTTGCATTTTGATGGCCATTGGGCCTAGGCTAGACTTAGGGCATGAACATTGTATATGTTCTGGGTTGAACGTCGACCTGTAGAAGGCAGAGAGTGCAGACTGCCCATTTGCTCACTGCACATGTGGCAGTTCTGGACCGGTTTTGGGAAATTTATTACCGCTTCGTTACTTGGTCAAATTAGGCGTATGATATATCAAATTGAAGCTTGAGGTGTCTAGTTTGTTGTATGAAAATTTGAGAGCAATTGGTTGAGTGAACTTTCTGCAGTAATTCGTGGAGTGAAGGATGTTTGGAGCTGTTTTGGGGTTGGTTGGCAGTTTTGTTTGTCCAACTTCAAACGGCGATATCCGGAGAGAACGAGCTCTAAATAACTCGTGTGATAGCTTCCTAGAAAGGTAATTGGGTTTAGAATAACATAGCAAAAGATGGTAGGCTTGTAGGATGTGGTTTATCTGCATAAAATTAAAGACTGATGTTCGGAAGAGTAGAAAACATAAAAGTGAAAATTATGCTAAGTGAGTTTATGGAAACCCCTTAGTGACTCCTGGTAAGTAAAATAAGTTATAAAAGTAGTCTAAATAAGTATTCTGCAAAGAGTTTACAGTTACAGTCACAACTTTTAATTATTACGCTTTTTATTGTTTTAAATACTCGCGTAATAACGGAAAAAATTTACTCGCATTTTTATAAATGAATTGATGTGATTGTAACTGCGCTTAATATCATAATTAATGTTAACAATACCGGTGTACAACGGGCTGTTACAATATACATATAATAGAGTATACATCAATCAATCAAAACTGAGCCTGAATCCAAGAACTTATCCCCGGGATATAATTCAAGGTACCCATCATATAACTTCCGAGACATTCTTAGTGCTACTCCCAAAACGAAGACAACCTTATGCCAAAACCGACTGGAACTCCCTATAGGGACCTATCCAGTGGAAGTCCCAATAATATCTATCTACTCGACAAAGATACAGGTATATCACACATATACCAAATAACATGTCAAAATGCATGATCATATTATAGCACATACCATTACAATCAACAAATTCCAACCACTACCCCAATTGACGTGGTGGAGCACGTAACACCCCATCTGCAGCCGGTGTATTAACATACAAATGGTATTTAAAGCGCAACTTGCATTAATTAATCGTAAAAATAATATACTATTTTATATAAATAAACAATGTTAATCCTTATTGTGGATTAACTTTTCCTTTTAATAACAATCCTTATGTAATTGTACTGCTAAAATAAAACCTGAAATACCTCGTACTCATAAATAACAATTCAAAAGCATCCATAACTCATGGTGATACAATACAAATACTCAAGTCAACAAATAAACAGATTTTTAATAGTGGCATAGACAACCTCTATGCTCACCACAAATAACAACATAATCCATTAAGTCTAGTCACAATAAAGTCTCATCATAGCAAAATAAATACTCATAATATGCATGGCTCATAACAATAATGAAATCTCTATGCTGACCTCTTGCCTCTATCAGTGTCCGTCTCACGAACGTCATCTCCTAAAAAATGTGCCCCAGAAGGGTTATGATTTCTAACAGAAATCTAAGTAAGACAAGGGGTCCTCAAGGGATCCTCCACCCCAAGCTCACTTACAAATATAATATAAGTTCTAAATCAGTGCAGGCAGTATTTAAAGAAGCAGATTAACAACAAGATAAGGAAAATGGCTATACCGGGTCATTTATAGCAGTAAACAATGCAGTATATAAATTGAGCATGCCATGCAATATATCAAATGAGTGTGCATTGCCGCATATGCCCATGTCATGTGTGTATGCATCCTACTGGCCAGAGAATAAAGGTAGGGATTATGCACATCTGCAACCCACAGTACAAGGCTCCTCCCCTGTACCCCCATAATTAAACAACGTCATATCCTAAAATAGTCTATTGCCCTTCCATCACATACATTTATAAATAATTACATAAGATCCTTAATACAACAATTACATTTACATCCTCTAACCAACATAACTACTACATCATAATGCTCAAAATAATAAGAATTACATAACCACTAGACTTAGCTCCAAAATGCTACATAAACAAACACTAGGCATGATATACATCACTCATGCAATACTGCATGTTCATGCACTAAGTCTAGCATGCCAAATAAAATACCAAAATGCAAATATGTAAACTATCATGATGCACTCCAAAATGCTCTACTCCACCTCATCTAGTGGGCCTTTTCCCAACACTCCTACACCGCTACATGAACCTAAAACATAGCCCCATAATGCGGGATGAGATATACGAATATATCTTAGTAACCCAAAAGTTCTGGAGGATCACTCCATCCAATGGCTCACTCAGATGTACAATGACAATAATACAATTATAAGTAGATAAAACAACACGGCACGATGGCCTACGACATACGGCAAATGAAAATCTTAAACAGGTCCATATCCAAGAATATATCCCCGGGATATAATTCAAGGCACTAACAACTATAACTCCCGAGATATTCCTAAAGTGATCCTCAATGGATAACAACTCTATGGCCATCGCCCAACTGAAACTCCCTACAGAGGCCTCTGCAGTGAAAGTTCCCTACGACAAATACGACAATCTATCTACTGGCAGAGATACAGTATAAACACACACACACACACACATATATAAATATATATATACCAAATAATATACACATGCATGATCATGTTATAACCCATACTATTGCATCTAACAAATCTAACCACTACCCCACTCGGTATGGTGGAGCACACATGAGGATTAACCCAATACCAAGGGATTGCCTGTTTGAAGCTCTCAAGATCGGTAGCTTCAACCACAAGTTACCTCAAGCTTCAACTTGCACAAGAAATGCCTACAACAATTGGTCATTTCAACAATTACCAAGTGCCACATGATAACTAAATTAATTATCCAACCAATCATACAACCAAGTTAGTAATTGCTAACCAAAATCCTTTTGGTCAAAGACCAAAGGCAATCCACATGCTCCAAGCTTCAACCTTATATGATTGTGTCCGAGGGAGGAAATCTACAATAATCACACACATATGATCATCAATCAATTTGTCCAACAAGTCATAATTCAAGACAACACAACTCCCCCCCATATTCATTAATGCTTCGGCCATTAAGGCCATTATTACATAATCTTGTTGTTAATTTTATTCAACCATCCTTATAGTTTCCTTAGCCACCTACAACACTATATCAACCCACAATTACATCAAATCCTAACTTAGCATAATTTTCCCCATAGATACCCTATATGGCCGAATGTGAGTCATCCAAGTGGCTAGGGATTTTTCTTGCATTTTCAAGGTTCAAGGTACATTCTTAGGTTCACATTAGTTGATTCAAACACCTACCACATCAATTCATCAAGCCAAACACCAACTTGCATAATTTTTCCCTAAATCCACCTATATGGCCGAACCTATGTCATAAAGGGAACACGGGATTTTTCTCTCAATCCATATGCATTACACTCTCATACAATCTAATTATCAATGATTCAAATCACCCACAACTCAGTTAAATAATTCTCCAACAACTCATTTTCTCAATAACCATGTTCATCCATGAAATTTTTCTAAGTTACACAAACTTTTTCACAAGAATTTGTATGAGTTCAATCATCACAAATCATCATTCTAAGCAACATTTATCAAATACACAAAATCATTTTAAGGCCTTCAACCACCCAAACTCACCAACACATAAGCTTAGGTCTTCAAATTTTGATTTTAATGAAAATTCAATAAAAAGTGTAGAAACTTACCACAAACCAATGCTTAAGACTCCTATAAATGTTCTTCAAGCAACCACTCAAGCAACAAGCACCATTGGCTCCATCTCCATCAAATTTTCGCAAGCTTCAAGGGGGATTATCTCAAAATATAAGGGTTTTCAAGATGAATGGAGATGTGGGTTTGATTCACTAGGTTGCTTACTTAAGTTGTCATATAGGATATGAAGTATTTTGGTGGAGGAATTGAAAGGAAAAATCTTGCCCTATGTTCTTGGTGTGGCCGCGGGTTTGGAGGCAAGGATCGGAAGGGAGAGAAGAAGATGATGAATAGTAGGGAACATGTGCTCTTATGTTAGTTTAAGTGGGATGAGTCCCACCTACCACCTCAGTTAATTCAAACTAGTTCAAATAATCCACTTAACACACTAATCTCTAATTAATTCATGAACTATCCATTACAAAATAATTAACATTCACCAAAGTCCTTTAATTACCCTTGAATAGATGAATCCAGAGTTTTCCGTAATTTGGTGAAATTACTGTTTTACCTCAATTTGTGCATCGTTGGCACGTTCCCAATAAATCCTAAAATCCACCAAATTGTACCAATAATCATATTTCTTGGTTCTAAGTACCTTTTCCAACATATATTCAATCCTAGAGCACTAATTTCGCTTTATACGTTTTTCGGTGCAACTGCATTGTAATATTTCATCCGTTAAAATACTATTCATCATGTTATCAAAAAAAAAAAAAAATACTATTCATCAATTTTCTAGAAACTTGCCTAACCACTCAATTTTTCATTCTGAATCCATTTCTAGTATTATTTTTATTATTTGAGGCCTAATTTCATCATTTTACAATTTAGGGTTACACATTTGTTAACTTACCGTTTTACCCTTCTTACGTATTTTGACCAAAAAGTTAGAATTTTCACTAAATACCCTCTTTAATCCTCAATTTAATTATTAATATGTATTTTAAATATACGAGGTGTTATAATTACCACGCCACGACCGTCACCACTACCACCTCTGTCGCCACCACTATCGTCACCACCACCATCATCATCACTATTACCACCACCACGCCACCACACCATATGAAAAGAAAAGTGATAATCCGAAAATTTTTCATGCTTAATAGGAATATTTTTTATTCTATTATTTGTTCTGTTATCAATCGCAATTCTCATTCTCGAAATAAAAATAGAACATGTTGTTAAACACAATTTTTTTCTCAGAAATTATTCCAAGGCACATAAATAGAAAAAAATTATTTCTTTTCAGAAACAACGCTAGAGAATATAATGGTTGTCATGCAAATAAATAATATTAAATAGTGCAGGGAACAAAATCGATTCTCTATTATGAGTTTGTGCGAGAGAATTTTAATTATTTAAATATAAATAAATGATATTAAAAATATAATAAAATGAGGTTATTTATATTTATAATTTTTTTCCTTACAATTTTTTATCATGATTTCGTTATTATTGGATCAGAATCAAATCAATAGTTATAAAATGACATTAATTGTAAATCATTGATTTAATTTTTATCCAACAATTGCGAAAATTATTATAAGAAAAAATTATTATAATGATTTGTTTGACCTATTTAATGTTAAAAGGAAAATATTTTCCTTTATTGATTGAAAAGCCAAATAATTTGTTAAAATAACGCGGTGCGCATTAAGTGGCGCATCACCTTATATTCGACTCGTGCAAAGTCAATGTGTCTGCCACATGTCACGCAAGACACGCACCATCCCATTTGCATTTAAGTCACGCTCATGTGTGTCTTGCTAATGCGACACGTGATAGATGCATGTTATTTTTTATACAAATTATGTATGGGGTGATGTTTGACTTAAATGGACACAATCCAAGCTCAATTTTACCATATTATTATGATAAATTATTTAACTTTTATATTAACGTAGGAAAATTATAGCCTCCCTCAAAATAAATTGTAACCACATTAAAAAATTTCTTTTAAAATAAAAGGTCATTGGAAAACAGTGTTGTGAAACCTGGCCCGATCCATCCGGGTCGACTCGGAACCCGGCGATTCGGTCATCGGACCGCCCTGCATTGGACCCGATCAAAACCCGACCAAACCTGGTCGAGTCATGCATTTTTATAAAAAATTAACCCAAAAGCCAAAATTATTTCATCTTGTCAAAAAAAATGTAGAACTCATTTTAAATTTTTTTGTAATTTTATTTGTTAGTAATATATTCTTCTACAATGATTTTAAATTTCAGCTTCCAATATTGAAGCAATATGTGAAACAATAAATTAAAAGAATATAACATATGTCATTTCAATATAAGTGAATTTGAAAAATATGAATTCATAACATTTGGCCTTTTGAATATATTTGAGAGGTATGTTTATGAGATTCTGAGTTGCAATTTAAATTGATATAATAATATCGTACATTTTCATTTATTTGTATTTTATTAATTTATAAAAGTGTAATTGGATAATTTTTGAGCTTGTTTAGTAAATCTTGTTCAACTCATTTTAGATATGAAAAATATAATTAAATTTATATATTTATATTTATATATATTTTTATATATCTGAATCAATCAATCCAATCAATAATCCATCGATCTAACTAGTGACTCAATAATCTAATAGTCCAACCAGATCGATCCCAGAATCGAATTTAATAACAGTGCATAGTAACCATTACCTCCCACGGAATTAAAATAAAAGGTCATTGTAACCATGACCTCCCTAGGAATTAAAACAAAGGATGAAATATGATAACTGTTGATTAAAATTTTATTGACTAATATCTTCTCTGCACGCGCATACCACACGGGAGAATCCACTATTATTATAATTGATATTTCATTTTAATTAATAATTATTCGCCGCAAACAAAAAAGCTGTTTTTTCCAATGATAAAGGTCGCGTTCTTCGAGGCACCAGATATCGCCGGCGATCCCCCACATCGCCGCCGGCAATAACGACACACTTATTCTCACCGGCGGCGGAACAACCATCCTCGTGGAAACCCAATTCCCTCACCTCTCTCAAATCTCTCCCACAAGCTCCTCACTCTCTCTGCTTCACACTATTCCCACTTTCCCACTTCAATACCCGTTTTCGCGTTTCGTCGATTCCCCTTTACTCATTTGCCACAAAAACCAGAATATGCTTATTGCTCCCCTTTATTCCATCCCAAAAGGAAAAAAAAAATTGGTATTTTAATTTTAATTTTAATTATTTATTTATATTTTCCCCTATCTCTACATTTAGCGTTTGCTTTGCTTAAAATTGGAATCTGATCCACGAAATAACCAAATAAGCATCAATTTTCAATTTTTCATTACCCCAACATTGTTGTGTTGTGTTATGCTTGTTATCTAAAGAATGGGGTTGGACCCAAAGAGGAGCAAGAACATTAGTGACATGGAATTAAGATCAAAATGTTGCAACCCAGTGAAGAAGCCTGGACCAGTGACAATGGATCATGTGTTGCTGGCTTCACAAGAGAGCAAGGAAGAGAGGGAGTTGAGGATTCGTGGTCTTTTTGGTTTCTTTGATAAGGACAATTGTGGTTCCTTGGATTATGCTATGATTGAGGCTGGTCTTTCTGCGCTTCAAATACCCTCTGAGTATAAGTATGCAAAGGATTTGTTGAATGCTTGTGATTCAAACAAGGATGGGAGGGTTGATTATCAAGAGTTCAAGAAGTACATGGATGGTAAAGAGATTGAATTGTACCGCATATTTCAAGCTATTGATGTTGAGCATAATGGGTGTATTTTGCCGGAGGAGCTCTTTGAGGCACTTGTAAGGGCAGGTAAACACTCAACTCTTACTCTTTATTTATACATTCACCATTGTTATTACTGTTTCCGCAAGGCCACGGGTTCGATTCGCGTAATCACCTCTTGCTTTATAGCAGGTTGCCTTTTTTCTTTCTGCTTGGTTTCAATTGTTCTAAAAAAGAGGGCGAGTCTGAAATGGTGATAAAGTTGATCATTTATAATTGAAAGGTCCCTTGTTCGAATCTGGGTAACTGCCTCTTTGTAAAATACGTAAGGGTAACACTGCTTACATAGATTATCCTCATCCTACCCTTGCTAATTGGGGTTTAATGGGGAGTGATTTTTTCAATTGTTCTGAAAAGTTGGTTGGAGGAAGAATAATATGTAATGCTAAATTTGGGTAGGCTATTACAAAAAGATTTTAAGTTGAGTCTCTGAAAATTTGTGTTTTCCATAGTTTGAAATGCTCAACTTGTTAAAATAGTGGTATAGTGCATACTTAATGTGTGTTTTTCTTCGCTTCGGGTAGCTGTCTGACATCAGATGTCATATCAAGCCTCAAAAAGTTTTAAATTGGAGGTAAAAAAGAAATGTGTTTGAGAAATAATTCTGATTTGCAGTAGGCAAAGCATTTGCTCTTGGAAAGCATTTTATATATATATATTGGCTTTCCTGTAAAGACTCCAGTTGCTATGTGCAAAGTTGAAGGGAAATGAAAAGGGAAAATGAAAACCTCTTGTTAAAGAAACCTTCCCTTATGCATCCCTTATTGACTAACTGATTTGCCTGCTTTAAGGTTCTATTATTCTTAGTTATAACCAACTACAATCGCATAACCTGATGTTTAATTTGAAAGTAAACTGATAACATTATCATTTGCTCTGACTAACTTTACTTCCAACTCTATCTGTCTTTGATGTTTGATTGACAAATTACAGAGTACTATCCCTTTTATTTCCATCTGCCTTCAGTGTCTGATTGGAAAGTTATAGAGTCTCGGCAGTTTTATTTCTGTTTTGATTGAAAATGTCAGAGCTGAATAGCGGGTCTCTGATTTATTTAGTATAATCTTGTTTATGTAATTAAGTATTTCTTGATCTTGTGATATACTTTGGTGGTTGTTTCTTTCTGTAAGCCACACTAGTTTCTCTTTTGTAGGGATTCAGATTGATGATGAGGAACTTGCCCGTTTTGTTGAACGTGTTGATAAGGATAACAATGGGGTTATAACATTTGGAGAATGGAGGGATTTTCTGCTGCTTTACCCTCATGAGGCAACTATAGAGAACATTTACCATTATTTGGAGCGGATATGCCTGGTGGATATTGGGGAACAGACTGTTATTCCAACAGGCATTAGTAAGCACATCCATGCAAGTAGGTATCTGATTGCAGGAGGAGTAGCAGGTGCTGCATCGCGTACAACAACTGCACCCCTTGATCGTATAAAGGTTGTATTGCAAGTCCAAACAACACAAGCTCGTGTAATGCCTGCAATAAAAAATATATGGAAAGAAGGTGGTTTCTTAGGATTTTTTCGAGGCAATGGCTTAAATGTTCTTAAGGTGGCCCCTGAGAGTGCTATTAAGTTTTATACCTATGAGATGCTGAAGACCTTCATTGTGAATGCAAGAGGACAAGAAGCAAAGGCTGATGTTGGCTCTATGGGACGGCTTCTAGCTGGTGGTATAGCTGGTGCTGTAGCTCAAACTGCAATATATCCTCTAGATCTTATTAAAACGAGAATACAAACTTATTCTTGTGAAGGTGGAAGAGTTCCTAGTCTTAGAACCCTCTCAAAAGATATATGGGTTCATGAAGGACCCCGCGCATTTTATAGGGGTTTGGTTCCTTCTGTTCTGGGGATTATCCCATATGCGGGCATAGATCTTGCTGCATATGAAACTTTGAAAGATATGTCCAAGAAGTATATTCTTCATGATGGAGGTAATAAACTTCTTTGTATGTTATGTTCTGTACAAGATATGCTTTAGTCTTGTGTTGAAATTATGAGGTTATGTGTAGAACCTGGTCCTCTTGTACAACTAGGATGTGGGACAGTATCAGGAGCCCTTGGAGCAACCTGTGTTTACCCATTGCAGGTTGTTAGAACACGGTAAGCTTTGGAAGTGTAATGTCTAAATTATAGCTTAACATCTATTAAGTTCATTCCATTTTTATAGAAATTTAAAAGTTACATTGCTGTTGATTTCAGAATGCAGGCTCAACGTGCTTATAAGGGAATGGCTGATGTATTCAGGAGAACCTTTGAACATGAAGGTTTTAGAGGATTCTACAAAGGGTTATTTCCTAACCTACTCAAAGTTGTTCCATCTGCTAGTATCACTTATATGGTATATGAGAATATGAAAAAGAGCTTGGATTTGGAGTGAAGAACTTTGCTTCTTCATTTGATAATTATAGTCTGATTGACATGGCTGACTATTGGCAATTACTGGAGTGGTTTTGCGATGAGACATTGATGACAAGAATAAAGTCCCCTATTGATTTTTATGACAATTGTTTACAATCATTATTAAATAACATCACTTTCTTCAATATTCTTGGAGGACAAAATTGGTTTGTCCTGCATGCTGCTTCATTAAACTAATATGTATGAAGCCTCATATACATGAGCAGATTTTGTTGTATGCTAGAGTTTACACGAAACATATTTAGGATCAGATTTTGTAATATGTAGTGGCTCAGATTGATAATCTTACTCTTACCAGTGTTTCTTCTATTTGTTGGACTTCCCATGCCCCCTTTTCGTTGTTATATTCTTTTTGAATTATTTGAAAATTTTTAGTATATTTCCAAGTTAGTCTGCCAATCTAATTTTGGTAATGGCTATAACGCTATTTCAAATTTGTTAATATCTGCTTGAAGACATGGTGTTGTTGATTTCCCAAACTACTGTCGGTTGGAAATAGACACGTAAATTCGAAAACAGTAAAGAGAAAGAGAAGAGAGATTTAATACAATGATTTATTCTAGTTCACTCAATATAAGCAATGTCTAGTTTGTCTTTACTTTATTCGTCTTATTGTCACTCGTTATAAGTCACTCATTTTATAAATATAAATAGAATTTAAAAAATCCTATTAATAATTATTCATACGTCTAAATCCAAATTACTAACAAGGGCCTCAGCCGTACCCAACACTATCTTGTGTTTTTCTTTTTCTATTTCTTTGTGCTGAGGAGACTGCTGAATATTTGAGTGTAAATATGAATAATTCGTAACTCTTTATTATTGCTTGACTTTGATGCTTACGCTAATACCCAATAGGAACTTGTATATCTGAACTCATTATCAGTATTTTAGTTAAATGAAATATGCTCTCTTTAATATGTCTCCTTTTTTACAAAGTAGCAAAATAAAAATGCTGTTTTAATGCCAAAATTAATTATAAAATTAATAAAAAATATTAATTAAGAGTAAAACATTTAATTTAATTAAAAAAGTGAGTAAAATATATGTAATTATATTAATACACTTATTATGATATATATAAAGTGCGTAAAACTTTTAGAATATTTTATGGTGCTTGTGAAAGGGAGCACGCAATCATCCAATGGTTATAGATCATATTAAATTTATTAAATTTTCTCAATCACAGGATAAGGATCCTACATATTTTTAGTGTGCACATACAATAAAATAAATACAATTTATAGATATATAATGTTAAAAGAAATATATAAAAAATCATTTATGGGTCTTCATTTATTAGCTTGAGCTTTTAAGTAGGATGATTGTTTATTATGCTATTAAAGCCTCTGTGACTAAGAAATCAAAAGTTCAATTCTCACCGTGATGGAATTAAGTCAATATAAGGTTAAAGAAAAACATATATAATATTCACACTTCAAGTTAAAAAACTCTTGCATATGGAGATATATTAAAAAAATATAATATAAAATATTTCCTTCGAGTATAAATATGATGCATTATTCACCTTTCACTTAGGGTGTTGGGTTGAATTGTTTACTTCCGATATAATTTTCTAAAGAACTTCTTATTTCATTATGTGTATATGTTTCTTTCTCTTTCTTAGGGAGTTGCATTTCATAATTCACAGCACCCATTTTTAACGCTCTCATGTGTTTCCACTCGCATGATCTTATGGGAGAAGCTCGTCATTAACAACCTTCAGAGTATGAGTATTGACTTGATGCAATTGAGCAGTCGAATTGATAAAAAAAAATATGAAATTAATATTTTTTATGTTTTAGGAGATAATTATATTTTATACATACATATAAAACTATGTGAGATCCATATTTTTTTATCTCTCTTCTCTTCACATGGGTTCACATGGGTCTCACACACTTTCTGTGTGTGTAAAAAATAAAATTATCTCCTATAACATGAGAAATATTAATTCCAAAATATATTGTATATAAAATTATGCAATTAATGTTTCTTATGTTGTAGGAGATAATTTGATATCTCCAAACTATCTCCTACACACGAATTTTTCTTTGGTACTACAAGAGTACCGAATTTGGTACTCCCATTTTTTTAAAAAAGGAAATTTTTATCCCATTTAAACCCAACACCTATATCTTTATTTCCATCTAAATCCTAACATTTTACTCATTTTAGAAGTATGTATGGTACTACAGGACTGCTAAAGATTTGTTCCTTACACACACATAAGAGTGTGTAAGACTCATGTAGAGTCATGTGAAGAGAAGAGAGAAAAAAAATGAACCTCACATATTTTTATGTGTATATAAGAAATAAAATTATCTCATACAATATGAGAAACACTAATCCCTAAAATTATTAAGGGATGTAACTATGTCAAGTTTTGGAATAATATCAATTGATCTCGCACACTATATATGTATGTACGTGTTAAAATTGCATTATCTTCAAGCTTCAATCTCAAAATTATAGTATCTCAAATTAAGGTGCCACTACATTAGTATTTTAAGGGTTTTTGTCACTAAATTAATTATCACAAAAAAATATTACCATACTATTTTTTCAATAAATTACTCTTTTAAAGATGCAAACTTATTGCCATTTTTTTTTAATATGAAGGACTAAAGTGATGACATAAAGAGGATAACATAGTAATAATTTTATATTTGTGAAGAATTAATTCAGCAATTTTTTTTAAGGAACTAATATATAAGGTGATATTTTAATTTTTGAGGGCCTAATTTAATAAGAAACTACTTGAAAGGATAATGTGGCGACACCATAAATTTTTGAGAAGCAAATTAATAATTTACTCAAAATAGTTTTATCAAAAATGATAAAAAAAAAACCCATAAAAAAGTCAAAATCTAAAATTACCAACTATATTTAACTCCACCTCAATATCTGCTTCAATATTATTAAATCTAGCCGGTTATCAACTCAATCGGGGTACTAATTTACTGAGTGATTGATTAAATTGGTTGAGTTGGACAAATATATACAAATTTATATTTTAAACCCGAAATTTCACAAAAATAGTATTTGACCAAGGTTTCTCTATCGAGTTTCATGTGGAAGTTGAAATCTTTACATATATAGAGTAATGACTATCTCATCTCGATTTTGCACTCGTACTTGAAGCAATTATTTTAGAACATATTGTGTAGTGTGAAAGGTTAGGGTCTCTTCCAGACAATTTAAGTTTAACAACAATAACAACACTATCTAGTGTCAGATCCATATATGTTAAACTCGTTCACATGCGCCCATAATAATAATGTGATTTGTTTTGTTCGTCATAACTATTAATTACTATATATAATTACTCTTTTTGAGTAGCTAATGTTGAGAATTCAAGTGTGAGTGATAAAAAGTCCCATATTAGAAAGGAATAGGCTAAGCATAACACATATAAGTGAAATGACCCATAAACTCAATGCCTTAAAGTTTTGGGTTGAGATGTGATGTTGAACCCCTTGTTGTGAATTTGTCACTTAGGCCCATTTGATGTGTGGATGATAGTCTCCCCTAATTGGGCTCCCCCTGGCCACTGCCGAACAAGTGCTAGTCTCCAAGCACACATCTCCAACACCAATCACATTGGCCAAGCCATCATTAATCAACTTAACAAATCCAAAATCACCTAAGATGCAAAGAAATCCCTGTGAGATGTAGCGTGAATGGATACAACATTCGTCATTCTTGTTATCTTTCAATTTCCCTTGTTTCTTATCTTTGTTAATTTTTGGACAATACTTCTTTATATGTCCTTTAAACCACAATAGTGACACTCAACATTGGTAAACTTGTTAGACTTGCTTCTTCAATGTACCAATTCTAGAAGAATTTTTGCCAACAGCCAACATGTCATCAAAATAGAGCAACAAAATGATAAAATCATTATTAGAGAATTTTTGGAAGAACACAATGACCAAAATTGGTCTTTTGATGTCGGATGCCTCATTGTCTGCAATATTGATCAAAAGCACCTATATACTCTCCACCATTATCTATTCTGATGCAATTCAACTTCTTCACAATTTGTCTCTCAACGAAGGCCTGAAAATGCTTAAACAAATCTAACACTTGATCTTTTGTCTTCAATGTGTAAATTCATGTCTTACTCAAATGATCTTTTATAAAGGTAACAAAATAAAAAGCACCACCACGCGTTTTTGTTTTCATAGGACCACAAACATCAGAATATACCAAGTCAAGTGTACTTGGCATTCTGGAAGGAGGGAAACTCTTGAATATAACTCTGTTTTACTTTCCTGCCAAGCAATGAGAATGTAACACCAGTCGACTGCTGGTGTATTATTATGCAGATGATATTAAGCGCAACATATTTACTTAAATAAATGCGGAAGCTAAACTTGTTGAATCATAAATAAGCCTATGCCAAAGCGTGAATACACTTTTTCCTTTTCTAATGTATTGCAATTCACCAATTATTCTGTATCCAATTAAAACTATGTGATGCTTTCTTACACCTCACATCTTTTATATTAAAATAGACGTCATCTCCTTTTTAATTAGAGACTCTGGGGATTATTCTCACTTTAAATAATGTACCTAATTGACAGTTACCAAAGTCCATACACTGATCCAACTATTAACTAGTCCAACTAGAATCCATCCATGGATGATACATAATAGGCTCCGAGCCTTTACTTTCTAATCATTGTATAATCATACATCAATTCCAAAAGTAACATGAGAAAATAAATAGTGAATAACCTCATAAATTCATCCTTGACATATATTACGAATAAATTAAGGTTTACATACAGTCCATATACATGTATCTCAAAATAACATATGGTAGTAATAAGACCCTATACATGTTCCTCTAAACAGAATATACAAGTCTAAACAAAATATGCATAAGTACGCACTATGCTCTACAAATACATTATCACTATGTGAGAAAATCTACAACAAAATGATCATCACAGTCTCATTCTATGAACTAAATCACAACAATGACCTCTTGCCTCATAATGCTCCAACACCATAAGTGTTTGTACCTGAAATATGGTCCCCACTCGGGTGAGATAATAATCTCAGTAGATTATGGGTCGTTAAAGGATTCCTCTACCCTTAAGTTCACTTCAAGTGTAAAAGCAGTAAAACTTAGAGTATGCATTACGATCAATTAAAATTCAACTAGCCAGAGAGTACATAAAGTATGCATTACATAAGGAAACCATCTTGAAACATACAAAGTATAAGGAAGCCATCTTATATCAATCATAAGGAAATCATCTTATGCAATATACCACAAGGTATGCCTCACACAAGGAAATCATCTTGTGTGCCACACAAAACAAATACATGTACTATGCATTACATCACATTTCAGTGCACTTACATACACCACATATAAACCACTACTCTCTCGGAGTATGGTAGAACAAACAGGGGATAAATTTCAAGGTTCGAAAGCTTACCTCTTAAAGCTAGATGCTATAACACTTTCTTTACCTAAGTTATCTTCTAGCCCAAGCAATCAATCAATAACCTTCCAACAACCCTTCAACCAATATTACCTATGTAAAGGGTACAATTCCTATATCAATACATATACAATCATACAAGCATATCAATATGCCAACACTTCCAATTTCTAACAAGGTTTAGGTTGAAGACTTATCAAATTCTTGGAAATTCAAGAACCTAAGCTTGGTCACTTTGTGGCTCTAATGGAAGTTCTTCCATCATCACTTCACTTGGCTCGCTACTACCAATTCGAACAAGCATAAACATCACCAATAACATTTATTTTCAAGACTACACATACAAGACACCTACACTTGATTTTTAGTCTAATTTTTGAAAATGGTATATGTTATGGTTCCAATGTTTTTCCTTTGTCAAGGATATATTCCTAACACATTTTTGTGAAAGCACAATGTAACAGCCCGTTGTACACCGGTATTGTTAACATTAATTATGATATTAAGCGCAGTTAAAATCATAGCAATTCATTTATAAAAATGCGAGTAAACTTTTTTTGTTATTACGCGAGTATCTAAAACAATAAAAAGCGTAATGATTAAAGGTTGTGACCGTAACTGTAAACTTTTTGCGGAATACTTATTTAGACTACTTTTATAACTTATTTTACTTACTATAATTCACTAAGGGGTTCCCATAAACCCACTTAGCACAATTCTCACTTTTACATTTTCTACTCCTCTGAACATGGTTCGGTCATTAATGTTCTGCGGATAAACTGCATTCTACAAGCCTCCCATCTTTTGATATGTTATTCTAAACTCAATTACCTTTCTATAAAGCTATCACACGAGTTATTTAGAGTTCGTTTGCTCCGGATATCACCGTTTGAAATTGGACAAGCAAAACTGCCAAGTAACCCCAAAACAGCTCCAAACATTCCTCACTCCACGAATTACTGCAGCAAATACACTCAACCAATTGCTCTCAAATTTTTATACAACAAACTAGAAACCTCAAGCTTCAACTTGATATATCATACACCTAATTTTACCAAGTAACGAAGCGGGAATAATTTTCCCAAAACCAGTCCAGAACTGCCACAAGTGCAGTAAGAAAATGGGCAGTCTGCACTCACTGCCTTCTCCAGACCGACTTTCAATCTATAATTTTACCAAATTTTACCAAAAGATAGAGCACATCTCAAGCTTCAAAATGGAGTATGGAAAGTTCCTATCAGACCTCTGTGGAGGGAGATATGCTTTCCCGAAGTTAACCTAAATTATGTCAATTTCTAGAAATTTCGTCAGAGTTTCCTTTGTTTTTACAAAAAATCCCCAAGTTTGCTAATGTATTCTAGTACCTCAAATGTACCTAATAATCATTGGGTGGCACACACAAAGACCAACAATTCCTTGGGGTACTTACAACCCATCACGGTTTATTTTACTTATATAATACGTATCACATTGCTTACTTTATTAATACTCAATACGTTTCAATTATCAAAGTCCATTTCATGCATTTACTAATCATACACATAATCACAATCCTAAAATAGGCCTATTGCCCTTTCATCATATTGCATATGCTTCAATTACACAAGATCCAAATTACAATACTTACAAATATCCAAATTACAACATAATTCATAAATCTCCAAATGCCATAAACTACATGTACCTAGACTTAGGAAAAAATAGCATGAACAAATATGACATAAAACTCATCCTAAATACATATACAATGTTCAAGCCCTAAGTCTAGCCTAGGCCCAATGGCCATCAAAATGCAAAAAGCATAAAGTCCTCCAACGACTCATCCTACGGGCTTCTTGCCTGCCGCTCCTGTGCCATTGCTACCTCCTGAAATAATGCCTCCAAGACGGGGCGAGATATACGAATATATCTCAGTAACCCAGAGGTTCCGGAGAAAACTCCGCCCAATGGCTCACTTCGATGCATATAAATAATATAAAACAACATCTTGAAAAACGGGATATACAAGGGATTTAGAGAAACTGAGGAATACATGGATACAAAATACGACGAAGCTGGAATGGAAGCTACCAATACCACGCAACGTCTTGCCTAATAGCTCGGCATATAAGCCTACGAGTCTCATCCAAGGCGTGTTCCAATAACATCCAACCAAGGTACCCCTCCCATCCATATACACCCGAGACTTTCTAGTGTGCAGATCACACACCACGACCCTAGGTCAACTGGAACTCCCTCTCGGAGACCTATCCAGTGGAAGTCCTAAACGCCCGAAGGCAAAACTGTCTACTGGCCAGAGACTCGGTACATTCTATGTACCTACATACATTCTAAATGCATGATCATGTTATTCTACATTACTTACATACATTTCCTACCATTACCCTCAACGGGCATGGTGGAACACACAAAGGGATCAAGCCCCAGTACCAAGAGGTTACCTTAATAAGCCTCTCCACTTAGCTCCAAAGTAGTATATTCTCCGAGCTCGTTACTCAACAGAAATGCCTACACAGAGGACATTCCTAATTACTTAAAACTCATACAAACACATGCGAGTCATTAATTACGCAAGCATGGTTCCAATCACTTACCTCAATCCCGCTTGGTCCAGGACCAAGGGCAATCCACTGAAATCACGGTTCGGGGTTCAAATCAACGTACGGCAACCTACAACAACCATGTAAGAACCATCAATACTCGACAATTCTATCAAAATACGAAAAACGTCAAAAACCTCCCATACACCTTGTAGGTTCGGCCAAACATGTGTTAATTCACATTTTATTTTTCTAAATCTTCTTTCTCATTTTTTTATGCATCCTTAGGTTGCTGAAAGGCCATATCAAGTGTCGTTTTTCATTTTACGTCTTTTAAACGTTGTTTTGCTTACTATTTTGCTCTATGTCCAATTAAACACTCAACACTACCAACTATTTTTCCATTGGTTTTCCAACCTTCTAACCACCATACAACCCATCTAATTACCATTTAACACATGATACATCATTCAAATAATTTCCAACAACATCCATTCCCTAATTTCCTTTAAAGGCCGAATTGCACAATGGCATACATCCAAGGAATTTCTATCAAATTTAACTACTCCACACCTCATAGAATCCTATTACATCATCATACAATCATGCCACAATCCCATCATACAATCCTAATAGTAATTTCAAACCCAAAGTCATGACATCCTAAAAATTTTCTAAGTTAAAAATTCACATTTTTCATCAATAATTTTTATTGCATTTATGGCTACTACACATCATTCTAAGACACATTCATGTACAAACATTTTCCATTTGAGCTCTCTAACAACACAAATCAACAAAAGCCCCTTTATGGTTCATGAAAATAAATCCTCAAATCAATCAATGAGAGGTGTTGAAACTTACCCACAATTACGTCACAAGACTCCTCCTAGAACTCCTCAAGCAATGGCTTAAGAAATCAACCCCAAAATCACAAATTCTCCAACAAATTCGTGGCTGTATATGCCTCTTTTCTCAAAATAGAGAGGATTTCAAGGAAAACTAATCGATGGAACGGGTTCGGGTGGTGGTTTCCATCAAATTTGCTCACAAACTTTGGTTGATTTGGTGGTGTATAGAGAAAGTTAGAAGCAAATCAAATTTGAAGAACTCCCCCCGTTTCGTGGAGAAGCTCGGCCTTATGAGAGAGAAGAAGAAGAAAATGAAGGTGAATAGTCCACTTGGACAATTGGCTTAAGTGTTTTAAGTGAGGTGGGCCCCACCGCCACCTCACGCGATTTCAAACTAATTCAAATTTCCTTCCGATTCCACTAAACGTCCATAAATTCACAACCTATTTAGAAACTCTAATTTTTAACATTAACTATTGTCCTTTAATTACCCTTGATCAGATGAATCCGGAGTTTTCCGGTCGTTCGGAGAAAATGTTGTTTTAAGCTGTTGCGCGCGCCGTTGGCACGTTTACCCAAACTTACTCATTTCCATCAAATTTTATCAGAAATCATATTCCCTAGTTCTATAAATCATTTATAACTTGTATTCAAATCCTAGAGCTCAAAACTCAATCGGCATGTTTTACGGCGCAACTGTACTGCGGTATTTTTACCCGGTAAAAATACTATTCACTGAATTTTCTGAAACTTGCCTAACCACTCAATTTTTTGTTATGAATCCATTTCCAGGGTTATTTTTATCATCTGAGACCTTCTACTCAACTTTTGTCTTCCTAGGGTTGCGTGTTGACTAATTACCGTTTTGCCCTTTATTTGTATTTTGGCCTAATCTTCAGGATTTTCACTAATCCTTCCCTTTAATTCCCATTTAATATTTTAATATTTGATTTAGAATTGCGAGGTGTTATAATCACCCCTCTTTTTAGAATTTTGTCCGCAAAATTAACCTCGTACCGGTCCACTGACTCGGGATATAACTAGGAAATCTCGTCTTTCCACTCTCAACTAGCCTTCTTAGGTGTGCATCTTTACAATTTTTCTTTCGTCTCAGGCATAACCTCATTTTTGTGGTATCCATAGTTACCTAATCCTTCACAAAACTTGACAATTTCGGGGATTTGGCCTCTTAATTAACTATATTTTCACTGTTTCCATAGACTACGGTTGCACTTTCGTTAATTTGTAGGTCATAATATACCCACATTACAAACTTGTCTGTCTAATTTTACCTCATTTTCATCTTTATCTATCTTTTTGACCCAATATCGTTCCCAAAAGCCTCTAACCGTATTCATAACAGACTCTAATCGTTCTCATGTATACTTACTGATTATTCCTAGAATATTTCCAACTCACACTTTCTTTAGTACTTACTATTTTTGTTGTACCTACTGTTTCACACTGCCCCAATATACCGATCCTTTCCATTAATGTTACAATCTTACCATTTTGCTGTTGTCTTAGCTTTCACACGAGCACATACCTTCTAGTCTCAATGGCACCCTACAGTACCCAATAATCTCAACTCACATCAAATTTCACATTTGCATACTTTACTTTACTTTGTCACATGTCTCCACATCTCTTAGATAATAACAACTATATTTTTCCCTTTGGGATACGAAGCTAACAATCCTCACAACAGCCCATACTCCCTATCAGTCATTTCAAGGTTTTCACCCACAATTCCATTCATGAATCTTTCCATCTACAACATCATATTTATAATTTACACTCCCTGTTAATCTATTTGTCATTTAACCATCTAAACTCTATCAATTTAGCCTTCTCAGAGCCTAAACACAACATCTATCAATGGCTTCAGCATTAAAGGCCTCATTCCTAATACTTTCACTTACTAACCATTTTTATCTTTTCATTCGATGTCAATGTTGTACTTCAAACATATGTTCCCCTTATTTGTACCTCAATTTCGTAATCATCGACATTTAATCATGGATGTCCAACTCAAAACACTATATCATAATCCTCCTTTACAAGTCTCATCACATTGGAAATTTCCAAACATATTCGTTCTATCACATGGAACTACTTTCATTCTTAACAATTTTAAAAATTATCAATAATTTGTTTCTCAAAGGACCTATCTCTCACATTTAGCACGTATCACTACCGTACTCCAAAGCACTCCATCGAGTTATCAACCTTTCTTTAATCATCACCATTTAAGTTACTGATCCTTATTAGACATCTCCACTTATTTCATCACAACTAACTTCTTATGAAAGGCCATCAGGCCACCATCTTAACTGCACGTTTTTTCCTCAGTAGTCCTCTTAGCCAAACATTTACTCAATTATCAGTATTAACAAATTGCTATCCTTCCTCATAGGATACGGACCCTTCGATCACTTCACAATTTCCATGAAATCCAAAATCCATATCACCACACTTGGTACACACATATACAGATCCCCTAGTGCTCAAAACCATACCTCAAAATGCCTTCTCATGACGCCTCACATATTATATCCCATTTGATATGTTACTGTTCACTTAAATTTACCTGATATCATATCTTGCGTTTTTTACACGACACAATCCTCCCAATACAGTGGGTAAAATATCCCCAGGTTAAACCCCTCGAGCTCTTGCTGTCCTAAAGGCCCCAGATGTAAATGACCCACCGATTAGATAATTTATCCTTATGATCCAAGCAGTAATAGGTAACCCACCACCAGCTGCCCCTGTGCTAGGAGTATAACACCTCGTATTTCTAAATATATATTTTATATGATAATGTCGATTAAAAGGGTAGGATTAGTGAAGATTCGGAAACTAGAACCAAAATACATAAGAAGGGCAAAATGGTAAATTACCAAACACGTATTCCTAGGCATAAAAAAATTGAGTAGAAGGTCTCAAATGGTGAAAATAAGGCCGAAAATGGATTCAGAACGAAAAATCGAGTGGATAGGCAAGTTTCAGAAATTTTGATGAATAGTGAATTTTTCGGTGTAAAATACTGCGGTATAATTGTACCGATAAGCGTGAAATTTTTATCAGTATTTATAGGAAACAAAAATATGTCATGAACGGGAAAAATACATAGATTATGAATTTGTGGTTTAAATTAGGTGATTCATTAAAGTTAATTCGCGTGTGGGACCCATCTATGGGTTTAAGTGACTTAAGTGAACCTATTTCATTTTAAAAGTTGATCTTCTCGCTCCTATTTCCCTTTCTTCCCCGTGAAACCAGCCCCTCCATAGCCAAATAGCTCAAAAATCCCATTTCCTTGTAACTTGACCATTTCTCCACCAAATCAAGTGATCTTTGGCTTGAAACTTGATGCAAATCACCATCTAAAGCCATTAGTGGTGCTCTTGAGCCGTGAAAACCATTGGATTTTGTGAAAACCCTTCCAAAACTCGTGGCCATGTGTTGAAAATAGGCGTTCTTGGTGTTGTTTCTTGAGCTATTGTTTGGGTATTGTGTGTAGGAGCTCTTGGCCTTGATTCTTGGTGAGTAGCTTTACTTGTAAGCATTTAATTTAGTAGATCATATTTATGAACCCTAGACCTTGTTTTGTTGATTGGTGATGTAAGTGGGCTCAAATGAGAAATGTGTATTAGATGATAATGTCTTAGAATGATGTGTTACAGCTAGAAATGTGTAACGCCTGGCCACTTGCAAGTATCAACGACTGTTGAGATATATAGTCCCACATTGATTATATGGGCAACTAATGTGGCCTTTATAAGGCCTTGGACACTCCTACCCTTTGAGCTAGCTTTTGGGGTGGTGTATCCCAAGGTTCTTTACATGGTATCAGAGCCCTCTCTCTGATGGCCTGTACCATCTTTGGTCACATTCATGGCTTCCGCTTCAGATCCAGATAATTCTAATGCCTCTCGTTCAGATCCTAACAACTCCAACAGCTCGCGTTCTTCAATGGAAGAAAAGACTCTTCCTTCTCTCTTTAATCTTCAAATCTCAGCAAAACTTACTGAAAATAATTTTCTCTTTTGGAACCAAATCATCGAACCAGTGATTACAACGCATCAACTGCAAAAGTTTCTGGTAAATCCGAAGATTCCACTTCAATTTGCTTCTGATGAAGATCGTGAGAACAATAACCAAAGTTCTACCTACCTAGAATGGCTTACACAAGACCAGATGCTACTCACATGGCTCCTTTCAACAGTTTCCGAACAATTAGTGAATGATATACTTCCGGTGAAGCATTCCTTTGAAGCTTGGGAAAATATACACAGGCTATTTCAAGGTATGATGAAGTCAAAGGTCATGCAACTCAAATCTGAGTTAAGAACGATGAAGAAAGGTACACGATCTATGAAGGAATACCTCACTCGAATCAAAACATTATGTGATTCTCTTAAAGCCATAGGAAATCCTGTTTCAATTGAGGAGCATACAGAAACAATTCTTTATGGCCTACCTTCCGATTATACTCCATTCATCATGCTTGTCCACGGCAGAGAGCGTCCCTATACTGTTGCAGATCTTGGAATGGAGCTTCTTGCACATGAACAACTATTGCTTAACCAATATGAGTCTTCGTTATCTGAAATACCAGCTGTAAATCTGACACATGGAGCTCAGAACTTTCAGAAACAAAATGTAGCTGATGATGATACTCAGAATAACAAAGTTACACAACAGAGAAACTTTGCTAACAGAGGAAGAGGACGTACTGGAGGAAGGAATCCATATGGTAGAGGCAGAGGAAATAGATCAAATGTTCACTGCCAGTTGTGTTCCAAGTATGGACATGATGTAAGGTCATGTTGGCATAGATTCGAAGAAGACTTTGTGCCAAATCTGCCTCCACCACAGGGACCATCTTTTAACAATTACTTTGCCTCTCACGGTCAGAACCAACGTTCTTTTCAGTATAATAGAAATATCAGTGCACAACCACAAACTTTTATGACAACACAGCCTGGACTATTGTCTACTCCGAGTTCTGTACCAGTGATGGAGTGGTTACCTGACTCAGGAGCTTCCAGTCATGTTACAAGTAATGTGCGAAATCTGACACAGAGTCAACAACTCAATGGACTAGACCATGTCTTAGTTGGCAATGGTCAAGGTTTGCCAATTACAGCCACTGGATCCTCCTCTTTCATTCTCCTTTTGACTCTAAAGTTCAATTTCACCTTAATAATTTGTTGCTAGTGCCTTCTATTACTAAGAATCTTATGAGTGTAAGTAAGTTTGCACGAGATAACGATGTCTTTTTTGAGTTTCACTCTAATACTTGCTTTGTCAAATCACAAGACTCACATAAGATTCTTCTCCAAGGTACTGTTGGATCAGATGGCCTTTACCACTTTTCAAATATACGTCTTCTTCAACCTAGCCAACCTCGAGCTTCAGTGGCAGATGAACATTCAGCTAATGCATCCACCAGTTCTCCACTGTTTTCATTTTCACATGAAGTCTGTAATCCTTTACCTAGTAACTCTTGTATGTCTGTGACTGCAACTAGCACACAAAGTCATATGTCTTGTTCTTCTTATTCTTTGTGGCACTGTCGATTAGGACATCCACATTATGATTCACTCAAAAGTGTACTAAAAACTTGTAATATACCTTTCAATAAGATGAGTGAAGATTTATGTTCTTCTTGTCGTGTTGCTAAATCCCATAGACTACATTTTCCTCTTTCCGAAACTATCTATATAGAACCTTTTGAGTTAATTTACAGTGATTTGTGGGGACCTTCACCAATGAAATCCACTTTGGGAAACACATACTATATTTCCTTTGTTGATGCCTTCACCAAATTTACTTGGTTGTTTCATCTTAAACAAAAATCTAAGGCTTTCCATGTTTTTAAACAGTTCCATGCCATGATTACCAACCAATTTCAAAGACCACTTAAGGCTCTTCAAATTGATTGGGGTGGAGAATTTAGAATCTTCACCCAGTATCTTAAACTTCATGGGATAAACCATAGAATTACATGTCCACACACCCATCATCAGAATGGAGTGGTGGAAAGAAAGCATAGACATGTTGTTGAGACTGGTCTAACTTTGTTAGCTTATGCCTCTCTTCCTTTACAGTTTTGGGATTATGCTTTCCTAGCAGCAGTCTATCTGATTAATAGACTTCCATTAGCCTCAATCCAATTCGAAGTTCCTTATGTCAAGCTACTCAACCAAGCCCCTGACTACACCTTTTTAAAGGTCTTTGGTTGTGCTTGTTTTCCATGTTTAAGACCCTACAACAAGCACAAACTAGATTTTCGATCCAAGGAGTGTGTTTTTCTGGGATACTCCACAAATCATAAAGGGTATTACTGCCTTAGTCCTGATGGCAGGATTTACATCTCAAAAGATGTCCTCTTTAATGAATATAGATTTCCCTATCCTACTTGGCATCCCATCCCTCCACTTATCACTTCCACTTCACCTTTTTCTGTTCCTCTTTCTGTTCTGTCAATAGTCCCTACATCTCTAGTTAGCTTGAACACTCCAACATCTCCCATACCTACTACTGCCACTGAAGTCTCCAATTCCCCCTTACTGCTACTGCCCCTGAGCCTCTTCTCCTTTCTGATGTTGCTACTGAACCTCAAAGCTCACCCTCCTCTAGTGTCAATAGCTCCTCTCTATCTTCCAACCAGCCCTCTTCTACATTTGACTATGTTCTATCTGACTCCTGCACTTCCTCTTCACCTCATTCCATCATGACCCGCTCCAAAATAGCAGCCCGCAACCTTGTTTTTCTTACCCATACAGAACCTTCAACAGTCAAACAAGCCTTATCTAGTCTTGATTGGTTAAATGCTATGAAATCTGAATTTACTGCTTTATTGGCTAACCATACTTGGTCTCTTGTTCCTTTACCCAGTGGCAGAAAATCCATAGGATGCAAATGGGTTTTAAAAATTAAAGAGAATCCTGATGGCAGTGTTCATAAGTACAAAGCACGTCTTGTAGCTAAGAGTTTTAACCAAAAGGCTGGTTTTGATTATAATGAGACCTTTTCTCCAGTGGTCAAGCCTGTCACAGTTCGGGTGATGCTCACCATGGCTCTTTCCTCTGGCTGGTGTCTTCGGCAGTTGGACATCAATAATGCCTTCCTCAACGATGACCTTAAGGTGGAAGTCTACATGAATCAGCCTCCTGGCTTTGAGGCAGCAGATAAATCTCTAGTCTGCAGATTACACAAGTCTCTTTATGGTCTCAAGCAAGCTCCACGTGCTTGGTTTGACAAGCTGAAACAGTCCCTCCTCACTCTTGGGTTCAAGTCTAGTCGTTGTGATCCTTCCCTCTTTATCTTCAAGACTGCCTCTGTCTGTATCTACTTATGGTGTATGTAGATGATATTATTGTCACTGGCAATAATGCTTCCCTCATTCAAAGGCTGATCTCTCAACTGGATTTCACATTTGCACTTAAGGATCTTGGATCTCTTGATTACTTCCTCGGTATTGAGGTAAAACGCACTGGATCTGGTTCTCTTTGCCTCACACAATCCAAGTACATTAGAGATCTCCTCACAAAGGCAGCTATGCATGATGCAAAGGCTATTTCCACTCCTATGCCCTCCAACTGTAAGCTGTCCAGATTTGGCTCTAATTATTTTTCTGATCCTTATCTTTATCGGTCTATTGTGGGTGCTCTCCAGTATGCAGCAATTACTAGACCAGAAATCAGTTTTGCGGTTAATAAAGCCTGTCAATTTATGAGTCAACATTTGGATGATCATTGGAAGGTTGTGAAACGCATCCTCCGGTACCTGCAAGGGACCATTTCTTATAGATTACATCTGCAATGTGCGAATTCAGCCGCTCCCCTCTCTCTCACAGCCTTTTGTGATGCGGATTGGGCAAGTGATCCCGATGATAGGAGGTCCACCTCGGGTGCATGCATATTCCTAGGCCCCAACTTGGTCTCTTGGTGGTCCAAAAAGCAGTCTTTAGTTGCAAGGTCCTCAGCTGAAGCTGAGTATAGAAGTTTGGCACTTACTTGTGCAGATATTTTATGGATAAAGTCCCTTCTACAAGAGCTGCAACTCCCGTTTACTGTCCCTCAAATATTTTGTGATAATCAGAGTGCCATAGCTCTCTCTCAAAATCCAGTCTTCCACGCTCGCACTAAGCACCTTGAACTGGACATTCACTTTGTTCGTGATCATGTGATTACAAAAGATGTTATGGTTTCCCATGTCCCAGCCATTGATCAAGTTGCTGACACCTTGACTAAGGCTCTTCCTGCTGCTCGCTTTCAAGAACTTCAGACCAAACTTGGAGTCCTGGACACCACTCAGCTTCTCCATGCCTCCAACGTTTGCGGGGGAATATAAGAGAAATAAAGATCTATTGATCTATTGATCTAAGATCTATTGTTCTACCCTACTGTTTCTACTGTTACTTAGTTACCCGTTCAGCTTTACTGTTACTGTAGATCTTGTATAGTGAGTAGTATAGGAGTGACCTCACTAGATTACTTTCCCTAGATGGTTGTTACATCTCAACCACTTTCTGTTTTCTGACTCAGCTCATTGCTTCCCTTTATATACTTTAGTGTACTTGTAAATCAGCATCATTCAATACAGAAACTATTCACTTCTCCTCGATCCTTTCTCTCTCACCATGTCTTCATCTAAATCTAATAACGACTATCCCCACACACTAACACGAGACTTTTCAGCGTGCTTTGTCCTCACTCGCACACTTCCCGTGAAAACTTCCCAGGAGGTCACCCATCTCTGAATTGCTCCAAGTCAAGCATGCTTAACTATGGAGTTCTTCCGATCTGGGCTACCAAAAAGTAGATGCATCTTGTTAGTATAAATAGTACCAATTAATTATTATAAGCTATCCTCAGCTGTGTTGTCCTATACAAGCACAATCTCTGGAACCCCTCTCTTTCCGGTGTTATTCGATTCATTCATGTACCCCTCCCGCTGATAGTACGCTAGCTCTTCCACTAACCATACATTCAATTGTACGTTAGCTCTTCCACTAACCATACAATCGTCAGCACTCGGGTTGTTACAAAATGCCATGAAAATTATTGGTGAAAAATATGATTTGTAACTTAGAAAATTTGAGGTGTCATGAAGTTGTGAAGTTGAATTGTGTAAGGATTGTGTTGGTGAGTTGTGGTATGATGTTCCAATAGGATTGTATGATGAGTATAAGTATTAAATTGAATTGAAAACCTTGGAGTGCCATCCCTTGAAGAATTCGAACCATAGGAAGGTTTTAGGAAAAATGAGGTGAACCATATTGTATAATAAATGGTTGGTGTTTTGAGGCATAGAATGATGAAGTGGTAATTTAGCTTGATTGACGAAGAGAGTTATGGAAATTGGATTAGAGGGTTATGTTTAAATTATAATGTTGTGAAATTGTGTGAATTCTTGAAATTGGATAAAATGTTGCATTGATCGATGGTCAATCTTGTTGATCAATATAGGTTGCCTCACACGGACGCGATAGTGGAGGATTGAACTCAGAGCGTACCTTTTGGAACAACACTCTTGGAGTTGAGGTAAACCTTTGGAACTCGGGTTTAGTCCCTTGTGTGCTCCACCACACCTAGTGGAAGGTTGTGGTTGGATTATGTGTTTTTGGCATTGTGTGATTATGTGATTTCATGCATTATTGCTTGGTTGTGTGTGAGATAATTGTGGTCTCTGGCCAGTAGATGTATGTTGGTTTGGACGTCCTCTGGAGATATCCTTTGGGGACTCCGGTCGGGTTTTGCCGTGGGGCCGACTCTGGGAGCGGTACCAGGACGGTCCAAATGTGGGACTTCCGCTGGATAGGGCTCATGAGGAGTTCCAGTTGGGTTTTGCCATGGGGTCGTCTCATCCATGGGAGAGGCACCAGGAAGATTCCCGGGAGTTATATGATGGGGTCCTTGAACGGAATCCTAATGTGGATGTTCTTGGATTTGTCCCCAGTTGTTTATGATATTGTATGTCATGCATATTTACATAATGTTATGGTTGCACATTGAGTAAGCCATGGGGTGGAGTGATCCTCTAGTACCCTTGGTTTACTGAGATATATTTGTATATCTCACATCGCGTTTGGGGCCATCATTTCAGGGCATTATGAGCACGGAGGAGCTTCGGGCAAGAAGCCCACTTAGTGGATGCAGTAGCATGTGGTGCATTGGGATAACATGACATTTTGGAGGAGTTCATGAGATGCACATAGTTAGATATTTTGTATTTTGGACTTAGATCATGAACATATTGCATGTTGAGTTTTCCATGCTTTGTAGTGTTCCTGATTACTTTCTAAGTCTTTTGTATTGATTCATATTCATGCCTTGATATATTTGTATATTTTGAGTGAGCATGGGATTTTGTCCATAGCCACCTATGATGTATTTGAAGCATGTATGATATGAGGGAAGGGTCTTAGGCCTATTTTAGGATTGATTATGTGTATGGTTATAACAAACGCATGCAATTGAACTTGATGATTGAAACATAAAAACTATCGTATATGTAAAATAAACTGTGATGGGTTGTAAGTGCCCCAAGGCTTGTTGGTCCTTGTGTGTGCCACCCATTTGACTTTATGCACATTGATGTCTTAGGATATGTTGGCAAAATTAGGGATTTGTTGTAAAGACAAAGGGAACTCTGGCGAATTTTTGGGAAATTGGCATATTTTAGGCGGACTTTGGGAGAGTGTATCTCCCTCCGCAGTGGTCCAACAGAGACGTGCCATATGCCATTTTGAAGATGAAGTCACCCTTTATTCCGGGTCAAAATTTGGGATTAATCGGAGTTAGAAATTGGGCAGTAGGAGGTCGGGAACACATGTCCTCAGTTGGCTCCTGCACAGGTGCAGGATGCTGTTTGGAAAAATTGCCCAGTAGGGTGGCGCCACAGTGGCGCCACTTGGCGCCATGGTTCTGTCTCTTTCATAAAAATTGCCAAAAAAATCCAGTAGCTTGGCGCCAACTAGCGCCGTTTGTCTGGGAATTCTGCACCTATTTATCAGAAAATGCGTAACTTGAGCTACGGTGCTCCGAATTGAGCACGGTTTGAACCTACGCGTAGCTAATGAAGAATCATATAATATATTGGCAAATGGAGACCATAAATTTTGTGTAGGAATTTCTTGAATAAATAAAGAGTATATATGTTTAATGTTAAGAACAATAAAAAATGAGTTTTGTTTTATAGGTGCAGGGACATCAATGCCGGACTAGGTTCGGGTAGGTAGAAAACGTACAAAGGAGGGTATAACTAAATGGGTTTATGAGAACCCTTAGAGTCTTATAGTAGTGAAATAAATTATTAAAGTAGTTGAAACAAGTCTTCCGCAATGGGTTACAGTTACTGTCACAACTTTTATTTATTACGCTTTTACAATTTAAATGCTCGCGTAATAAACGGAAAAAGTTTACTCGCATTTTCATAAATGAACTGCTGTGATTGTAACTGCGCTAAATATCATAACTAATGTTAACAATACCGGTGTACAACGGGCTGTTACATTTTATATCCATAAATGTTTCTTATTTGTGCATTTATATAAAACACCTCAACTATACAAGCAGTCCCATCAATGCGAGATACTTCCTCGTCTCATATTACTCATATAAGATGATAATAGTCTCCGGGAACATAATCCGCACAGAGATAACAAAAGTCTTCGGGAACATAGTCCGCACGGAGATAGTAACATCAAGTCGTATAACATGCACCCAGTGCACAGAGGAATTCATATTTATAACTTATCTGTATATAACAGCAAACGTGTACCCAGTACACATGGGGAGTTTGTACTTATAACATATCCGTATCTAACGGCAAGACGTGTACCCAGTACACTCCAGATCACACATGGACCTAGTCCATTTGATTTCTGTATCACATCTGTATATAACGGTAAAATATATTTGGTATATTCATATGTGGCTACCCCCAATAATGATAGTAGTAGTGGTATAATATACACATATTACATATAAGTAAATTCATTATACTTCCTCGTTTGCTTCTCCCCACTGATAGTTTACTTTCATTTTGGTTAACCTTCAGACCTGGTTTATAACATGGTCACTATTATAATATTTCATATTCTCTTCATAATTTCGTACACATTTCTGAACTCTTAATAGCTTCTTCTGTCATGTTACCGTTCAAATCCATAGTCCATTATTTCTTGCTCGACACTCCCCTTGGAGGTTGTAGAACATACCTTACGTTTCAACATCATCGCTCCACTTATCAATTCTTCAATATGTTACGAGGAATGCCATCATTTACTAGTTCACGCAATCCGCACACAAAGGCCATCCAATGAGTTCCACTTCCAACAATGTCCACCTGGGCTTCCAAGTGTCGCACCTCTTAGGATCCAATCCCCAAAGGGAAGCCCAGAACAATTTCACGGTTAAACATCTGCGTACCGGGACTCAGGTCCACTCAAGGTATAGATATATTTATATATGCTGGCTCTTACGCCATCACAAGACCATTTCCCATTTGCTCTTTCTCTAACCACATAATTTCACACTCTATGCACATTTTACATATTAGTTCTTTTGCTAACCACTTAATTTCGCACTCTATTGCACCTTAGTTCATACACTAATCACATGATTTCACATTAAGTTGTACATTAGCTCATTCACTAATCATACCATCTCACCTGGTTGTTGTACAACAATATCTCACCAAATCCTGTCATCGTTCTAATCCATTGTCTGCTACGGCTCACATAAACCTATACTTAATATTGTAGAGCAACCCATCAATTTTTCTGCTCACTTCTACCCTTGGTGGTTGTAGAATATTCATTACATCGAAAATACCTCCACTCTGTCCATCAATCCATATCAAATACCAAATGATTTCACAAGTACACTACTTTAGTTGTATATATATACAGATCACTAGATCATAATTTCTTTACAATTCTCATTACTATCTTACATATGACTATACAATTCAACCATCCTATCCATTTTATCCTTGACAAGTCTTTCAATTTGAATTGATGTTCATTAACTACAATATTACCTTCATTGTACATTTATCTTACGCCATCCATGGCAATTTTCTCAACTTCTCCCTTATACATATAATACATAATTACTTCATCTCACCTATGTTTAATCAACACTACCTCTTTATGGATTTAATTCCCATATTTCAATATCTCTCAAACTAACACCTCATAGCATAATAATTTCAAGTGGTTAAATCCCTTAGGATTAGACATCATATATTCCATCTGTTTCTCTACTTTAACCATCCCAATTTATTCAAGCGTACACCATCTATCAGGAACTTATAACTTCTAATCAAACATAATTTATTCAAACTCATACCTAAGCATACCTGTTCACATTTTTCAATACTTCATCAGGTTCTAAGTCACTCACCTTAATGAAGTCCATTCACCAAGTCCACCTGTACATAATTGTTTTACTACACTACACATATACATAAGAACTTTACCAATACTACCTTCATACTATAAACCCATCGCAATTATATATTTATTATCCACAATACTACAAATTTCTCCTATGCTAATACTATACACACCATAGGTTTGTTTACAATTTTTACTTATGATAGAACTTTATAAATTTCAACACAACGGTCAGACAAAACATTTTAGTCTGTTTTCCTTAAGTCCTCTAATATTTATATTTTTACTTACCGCCATCTTATGTCCATTGAGCAGTTAACACTGTAGCCACAACATCAGGCGAATGACTTACATTTGGTGCTCCAGGGTTGCCACGCAGACTCCTTACGATGACCACATATGTAACACAAAGGAATGGGTTGATCAGACCCACACTAAGGAATTACATATGCAGTAATCGATAAGAATCTACATACAACTATGCAGCACATAACACGACTATACATTATCAGAGTTCCCTAACAAAACTGCTCTGATACCATAAAATATAACAACCCGTTGTACACCGGTATTATTAACATTAATTATGATATTAAGCGCAGTTACAATCACAATAATTCATTTATAAAAATGCAAGTACACTTTTTCCGTTATTACGCGAGCATTTAAAACAATAAAAAGCGTAATAATTAAAAGTTGTGACCGTAATTGTAAAATCTTTGCGGAATACTTATTAGACTCCTTTCATAACTTATTTTACTTACTATAAGTCACTGGGGCGTTTGGTTGAGGAAATATTTTTGGAATAGTAGGAAAATGTAATAGATAGAGAAATGATTGGAAAGATAGATAAAGTGAGATAGGTAGAAAAATGTAAAAAAAAGTTGTTTGGTGGGGAAAAACTTTACTGGGAAAATTAGGTAACTTTATGAAATCAACAGTGCATTAAAAGCCAGATAACCGGTTTTCCGAAAAATCCCACCTTCAAATTGGGTTTCTAAACAGTGCGGATATCTATGTTTCTCATAAATCCAGACAAATTGGATAGATGAGTTTTTGGTGAAAATACGTTGAAACAAAAATGGTGTTTCTAAAAGCCATACTTGAGAAACATAGATATCCGCTGAAAAGCTCCCAACCAAACACCACCTAAGGGGTTCCCATAAACCCACTTAGCATAATTCTCACTTTTACGTTTTCTACTCCTCCGAACATGGTTCGGTCATTAATTTTATGCGGATAAACCGCATTCTACAAGCCTCCCATCTTTTGATATGTTATTCTAAACTCAATTAACTTTCTATAAAGCTATCACACAAGTTATTTAGAGTTTGTTTGCTCCGGATATCGCTGTTAGAAGTTGGACAAGCAAAACTGCCAACCAAACCCAAAACAGCTCCAAACATCCCTCACTCCACGAATTACTGCAGCAAATCCACTCAACCAATTTCTCTCAAATTTTTATACAACAAACTAGACGCCTTAAGATTCAATTTGATATATCATACACCTAATTTTACCAAGTAACGAAGCGGAAATAATTTTTTCAAAACCGGTCCAGAACTGCCACAAGTGCAGTAAGCAAATGGGCAGTCTGCACTCACTGCCTTCTCCAGGCCGACGTTCAACCCATAATTTTACCAAATTTTACCACAAGATAGAGGACATCTCAAGCTTAAAAATGGCGTATGGAAAGTCCCTATCAGATCTATATGGAGGGAGATATGCTCTCTCTAAGTTCACCTAAATTATGCCAATTTCTAGAAATTTTGCCAAATTTTCTTTTGTTTTTACCAAAAATCCCCAAGTTTGCTAATGTATTCTAGGACCTCAAATGTATCTAATAATCATTGGGTGGCACACACAAGGACCAACAATGTCTTGGGGCACTTACAACCCATCACAGTTTATTTTACTTATATAATACGTATCACATTGCTTACTTTTTTAATACTCAATACGTTTCAATCATCGAAGTCTATTTGCATTCATTTACTAATCATACACATAATCACAATCCTAAAATATGCCTATTGCCCTTTCATCGTATTACATATGCTTCAATTACACAAGATCCAAATTACAATATTTACAATTATTCAAATTACAACATAATTCATAAATCTCCAAATACCATAAATTACATGTACCTAGACTTAGGAAAAAATAGCATGAACAAATATGACATAAAACTCATCCTAACAACATATACAATGTTCATGCCCTAAGTCTGGCATAGGCCCAATGGCCATCAAAATGCAAAAAGCATAAAGTCCTCCAATGACTCATCCTACGGGCTTCTTGCCCGCCGCTCCTGTTGTTAGTATATGGATGTCCTAGAGACAATCTTTTGATTAGATTAGGACATATGTGGACCTTTTATATTGTCGCAAATAAATAAAAGCACTCTTTATCCTGTTTCATATTTTGTCTCAATATTATTGTTAATATTTTATATGAGTAACTGGATAAACCCCTTGGAATAGAACAAGTATCTCTTGAGTATCTGTGATGAGATCACGATCATGAGGATTCAAGGATACCGCACGTTTATTCCTAATTTGATGTTCTTAGTCTAGAGACACTGAGAATGAGGATCAGTGATCTCTAGGGTAAGACTAGCACGACTTATCTACTTGTATTTGGATACAAGGTAAAGACCTCATGTGCTACAGATATGGAGATGTCTTAGCTAAAGTCGTGGGTGAACCTATAAGGGTATAGCTCGCACTGAACAGACCCATAAAGAGACTCTATGAAGAAAATCTCACAGATAGTATCATTAGAGTAGTCTCTTTATATTTGGGTATGTCTTTCCTTAGACCAGAAGTTATTACCTAGACTGTGTTCTAGAAGGCATGCTTTGATTGTATACCTCGTCTGCCTGAAACATGGAGACTCATAGGTACACTGTTGGACTTGTCCTGAAAGAGCACAGGGCTAGGGTGATAAGCTGAAGGAATTCGTCAAATCTCTGTGAGAGATTAGGTTATCTGTAAATCGGAGAAATTGGGATGACATTTATTGGGACTCAGGAATCTATGCATAGTAAAAGAGATCATGAGATGATCTGCCTTTAGAGTCAGTAAATTGAAGATTCCCTATTTCGAATAAAGCTTACCCTAAACCGCAAGGGTTGATACATTTCCTTACCCTAGGTTTAATGGGAATTTAACCGAGACGAAAGGAAATACATACGACAACCAAATATGTATAATAGGATGATCAAGTCATTAATCTAACTAGTTTTGGGGCAACAAATCATTGCTAGTGCTCTGTGTTGTCATTAAATGGGTTGTGGGCTTGTTGGTCCCGAGCCCATTTATGTCAGTGGCTATGTTGGACCTAATGGGTCACACACTAACACCTTATTGTCATGATGATCTAGCATTAAAGGTATTGGGCCTAATAATGGTTGTTAGCCCAAGAAGAAGTTTGGAAGCCCACCTAAAAGGGAAAAAGGGCGCATGGATCATGTAGTGGGCTTGGATGGTCCAAGACATTACTAATTAATTTAATTAGTTAAATTAATTATCAAATATTTAAATTTTGAATTTTGAATTTGAAATTTGAATTTTTGAATTTGAAATTTGAAATTTGAATTTTGAAATTTGAAATTTGAAATTTAAATTTGAATTTTGAATTTTGAATTTTGAATTTTGAATTTAAATGTTTAAACGTTTAAATTTAAATGTTTGAATTCAGATTTGAATTGGCTATGAAAAATTGTTTCATAACAAAAGGATAAGATAAGATCTTGTTGGAACAAATCCCTAGTATGAAGAGGAGATCTTTGATCACATCCAAGGCAGAATTTGGGGTGCCACTTTGGTTGTTGTGAGTGTCATCTTATCAACCAAATAAGCTCCAAATCAGATTTGGTTGGTTGAGAGAATCAGTGAGTGAGTTGGTTCAAATTTGAATGCAACTGCTCAACGTATATGGACCGTTTCTGGGGCTGAAGGGGGCGCACATATGGCTGGCCATATGACGGCTATTAGATCAGAATTTTGACTAGGTTAAGACCTAGTCTCATGAGGATTCAAAGGTAGGTTGTTGGGAATTTTGAATTGCAACAACTTCACCTTTTTCTCCCTCTTTGTGCGCCACCTCAATCAGTTTTTTAAGTGAAAAATCTGATTGCATCATGACTCTCTCATCACACTCTTGTGCGCCAACTTGGGTAGGTTCTCCTTAGAGTTTTTCACAAAACACCTAGCCAATTCTACTCCATTCTATGCGCCACTTTTGTGATGTTTTCTTGCTGAATATATCACTCTTCTAACACATTCACCTTACCTCCTACTTCACCTATTGAGCGCATAGCAAGCCTCTTTGTAGTGATCAATTGGTGGTTCTTCAAGAAAGAGTTCTTGCATCTTATCGTGGGTGGTGTGGATCAACGTTAGAGGGTTTGAACCCTTCAAACCTAACACTGATCTCCTTGGTGTTTGAATCACAAACAAAGGTAACATCATGTTGTCTTAAAGCATGAGTCTTGATTGCATGTGTGATTCCGCTTGAGAAAATTTTTTGTTTTTCCCTCTCACATGCTTCGGCCTTCAAGGCCATTTAACTTTCAAGTGGTATCAGAGCCCGATTGATTTACCATCGGCGGGTGACGGTACCTTGTTTGTTAAAATATTTTTTCACGGTCAAAAATCTTTAAAGGGTTAAAGCTTGAATTTTTGCATATGGATATTGAATTACAATGCTTTAAATTGTTAAAGTTTTTGTTTTTATGAACAGGTTAATGTGATTTCTATGTTCTTATATCTATATGTAGTCATGGTTTTGTTTCTTTTTCTTTGTGAAAGTTTTAAAAGGAAACACCTTTTTGAAAGAGATGATTCGGCCATGAAGGGTACTTAGAGTACCTTGATTGTTTTCTTATTTTTCTCCATGAATTGTTTCATGATCATAGCATGAATTTTTGTGACAAAATTTATCATATACATGCATATATGATTCGGCCATTAAAGGGTTTATGGCTGCATGTATGGTTTAATTTTGTGTTCTTTAAGAAAGAGTTAACAAAATTTGAATTATAAAAGTTGTTATATAATTCGGCCATTAAGAGAAAATTAAGAAAATTTGAATCATGATTTTTGTAATTATATTTTAATTGTTAAAATGTTGAGACCGGTGAAGGACATATTTTATGATATTTGATATCTTGTGCTTGTAAAGTTGTTTAACCTTTCAGGTGCAAAGAGGAAGGGGATGGTCATGGTGCCCGAAATTTAAATTTTAAATTTTAAATTAAAGGTGTAATTTTGCTCTATTTAAATTAGAGGTGTAATTTGAATTTTGAATTTTGTAATTTTCATTTGTCCCTCCAAAGATGTTTTGGAGTTCCTTTAATTATTTGTAATTAGAGAATTAGGCTAGTGGCGTTTAAAGCAGCCGTGGCTTGAGAAGCAAGATGGACGAATGCGCGAGCACCATGACTGTCTCAAATAAAAGTGTTTTATATGCTTGTATGCTTTGTACGACTAGTATGCATGAGATAGTAAATCACGTTTGTATGCCTTATTATGCACGTCCAATTGTGACTAGTGTAAACCGATAGATGTTTGACATAGGTTACGACTAGCATGATAGCACACATATGTGTTTGACGAGACTTAGTAAACCCTAAATAAAAGGAACCCTGAAAAGGAATAAATTATTAAGCGCATGATTACCTCCTACCACCAATATTACTCAAACCTCTTCTAAATAGTGGTGCTCCATAACTCGGTTGGGACCCACTGTTTCGTTGAGCAAGAGTAGTGTTAGAAGTGTGAGACACTTAGGGTGCTGGTTAGTGCTTAACTGAGGCATAAGTTGCAGGCTCAGCCGGACTTATGTGCTTAGGGTAATAGTGCTAGGTTGGTTACATGAGATGCACCACTAAGTGACAAGGAGTTGTCAACCTAATGTTAAGAGAGGGTATGAGATACTATTGATAAGGATCAACCCATTATTTAAATTAATCTTGCGGTCTCAGACAAGGGTTAAAATAAATAATCGCACTTTTAATCCCACTAAGGTAAAGTCTAAAAGTAGATTAACCCTAAGTCAAATGGTAAGGGTCATTGACTTAGATAAATTAGTGGGATGGGTAAATTATTTAAAGTCTTTAATAATTTGTAACACGACAATATATATTAATTAATCTATCTTTACATTTTCAGTTTTTAGTATGACTAATCCACTGTCACTGCGCTCAATACTCGATACGAACAAACTGACTGGTCCTAATTTTATGGACTGTTATCGGAACGTCAGAAATGTTCTGCGGGCCAAAAAAGTTGCTTATGTCCTTGACACTACTTTACCTATTGCGCCTAAGGAAAGGGAAGATGGGTTCACGAAATTTGATTTCGAGGCCCACAAGCAACACATGAATGATAATGTGTTGGCTTGTTGCATCATGCTGGCATCCATGTCGCCTGAACTGCGTAAACAGAACGAGCATATGGATGCCCCCTCTATTATCCTGCATCTCAAGGAGTTGTATGATATTAAAGGCAAACATGAGCGGTATGAGACCTTTAGGGAATTGTTCCTATGCAAGATGACTGAAGGCATATGTTTTAACCACCATGTACTGAAGATGATAGCGCTCATTGAGAAGCTAGAGGGTCTAGGGTTCACAATGGATGTTGAATTAATTAATGACTTAGTTCTATCATCACTTCCTCCTTCTTTCAGTGAATTCATAATGAATTACAACATGCATGGGATGCTTGTGAGCTTGCCAGAGTTGTTAAGTATGTTAACAACTGCTGAAATGTCTATCAAGAAAGATGAGACAAAGCTCTTTTGATTGGTGGGCCTGAAAGGGCCAAGGGTAAGGGCAAGGAGCCTGCGAAAGGCAACTCCCTTAAGCCCAAAGGAAAGTCCAAAAGGAAGAAAGACAAAAAGAAGGGTAAGAGTGCACCCAAGGACCAAAGTGATGATGTGTGCTTCCATTGTGGCAAAAAGGGCCATTGGAAGAGGAATTGTCCAGACTACCTAAAGAGTGTGAAGGAGCATGGTGATGCGTGTACCTCAGGTATTCACATGATTGAGATAAATTATTCTTGTGCTAATATGACTTCATGGGTATTGGATACCGGTTGTGGTTCTCATAATCTGCAATGTGTTGCAGGAGCTTAGGAGCCCTAGAAGATTGGAGAAGAACGAGGTGGACCTCCGCGTTGGTGATGGAGCAAGAGTTGCTGCTCATGCTGTTGGAGATACCGACCTCATTAGCCTACAGGCCTCTTATTGCATTTGAATAATTGTCTTTATGTTCCCGGCATTTCTAGAAATATTATTTCTATTTCTTGTTTAGAACAAGATGGTTTTGCTTTCACTATTAGGGATGGTACATTTTCTATCATTTTGAATGATATTGTTTTTGGTACTGCTTCTTTAATAAATGGCTTGTATGTTTTGGAAATGGGAACTGAAGTGCTCAATGTAGATGTGAAATGACCTAAGATAGATAATCAATCCTATCTTTGGCACTGTAGACTAGGGCACATAAAATGAAACAAGATTGTCTAGGATGCATAGAGATGGATGCCTAGATCCCAAGGATTTGGAATCCTATGGACAATGTGCATCTTGTCTAGCTGGGAAAATGATTCGTCAAAAGCCCAAAGGGCTTGAGATTCATAGGGCTAATGAGTTATTAGAACTCATTCACTCTGATGTATGTGGCCTAATGTCTATTAAGGCTAGAGGAGGATGAGAAACAGCGTGGCAAGATGGTTAAGTCACTGCGATCAGATC